>NW_004444095.1:1992218-1993376 GCF_000243295.1 Trichechus manatus latirostris | reverse complement strand
GTAGCCGGGCACCATCTAGTTCTTCTGGTCTCAGGCTGATGAAGTCTCTGTTTTATGTGGCCCTTTCTGTCTCTTGGGCTACTACTTTCCTTGTGTCTTTGGTGTTCTTCATTCTCCTTTACTCCAGGTGGTTCGGACCAATTGATGCATCTTAGATGGCTGCTCGCTACCTTTTAAGACCCCAGACAGCACTCACCAAAGTAGGATGCAGAACATTTTCTTAATAAGCTTTGTTATGCCAATTGACCTTGATGTCCCCTGAAAGCATGGTCCCCAGGCCCCTACCCTGCTTCTCTATCCCTCAAAATGTTTGATTGTATTCAGGAAACTTCTTAGCTTTGGTTTAAGTCCAGTTGTGCTGACTGACTTCCCCTGTAGTGTGTGCTGTCCTTCCTTTCACCTAAGATAATTCTTATCTACTATCTAGTTAGTAAATAACCCTCCCCCTCCCTCCCCACCCTTGTAACCATCAAAGGATGTTTTCTTCTGTGTTTAAACCTTTTCTTGAGTTCTTATAATAGTGGTCTTATACAGTATTTGTCCTGCTGTGACTGACTAAATTCACTCAGCATAATGACCTCCAGCTTCCTCCATGTTATAAGATGTTTCACACCTGCCTCCATTCTTGCCCCTTCAGTCTATTCTGCACTCTGCGAAGAGATTTTTATGAATGTAAATATGCCGTTGGCACTCCTTTGCTTAAAGATGCTTTCATGTTTACCTTTGTATCCAGAATTTACAGCCCAGGATCTAGCACACAGCAGGCGCTCAGTAAATCTGTGTTGAATAAATGAATGAGTTATATAAATATTGGAGGGTCTACCATGCTCCTTCTTGAGACAAGCAGGACATTCTGCAGGCAGGTTAAAGATACTTTGGTCCTTTGGTAGGCATTAGATAACCATGGTAGATCCCTCAAGAGGTGCCCAATATGTCTCTCCTCTACTTCAAGTGACTCAGTTTTTGTGAGATAAGGGGCTGCTATAGGAGCCCTGGTGGCACAGTGGTTAGGCTCTTGACAGCTAACCAAAAGGTTGGTGGTTCAAAACCACCAGCCACTCCACAGGAGAAAGATGTGGCAGTCTGCTTCCATAAAGATTTACAGCCTTGGAAACCCTATGGGGCAGTTCTACTCTGTCCTATAGGGTTGCTATGACT
>NW_004444095.1:1988149-1992118 GCF_000243295.1 Trichechus manatus latirostris | reverse complement strand
AGGAGAAAGATGTGGCAGTCTGCTTCCATAAAGATTTACAGCCTTGGAAACCCTATGGGGCAGTTCTACTCTGTCCTATAGGGTTGCTATGACTCAGAATCAATTCAGTGGCAACTGGTAGAGTCATCCAAAGGATCTCCCAAACCGAAGGGACTCTACAGTGTTTTGTATAAGGTAACAGGCTGAATAATTCAGTCCTGAGGTGTCTTAGATCGTAGTTCATGGTTCCTATGGTGAAACTATACCCTGAGTGGCATTTTCCTTCATTTCATGCTGAGAATAAGTGTATAAGCCAAGAGTGTTGAGAATGAATCCAGGATTGACATAGAGAGAAATTAGAAGAAATAATAAAGATCTCCGATTTCCTCACCTTAAGGACTTTCTTCATTGTTTACACCAAGCATTCTTTCTCTGCCAAGATTCATTCCATCTCCTACTTGTTTAAGGAAGGAGAAGGAGTTAAGAGGAGGAGGATTGCATTTGTATTTTTACTTAGATGCAAGAAAACAGGATTGAATATGTGAAAAAAATATGTGTTTTCTTTTTCCTTTTTGCCATAATATTCTACTCTTCACCACTCTTTTCTCTCATTCTTACCCTGTGACAGACAACTACATGCTCATGGAAATTTGTGTTTTCCCTTCCAGAGTATAGAGTAGTTGCTGGGAAACAGCTGCCCCAGCTAGTAACTACATTTCCTGCCCTATTTGCATATAATTAGAATCATAATACTAGCCCTTGCCAATGGAATGTGAGTGAGAGTTAAGTTGCTGGCACGCCTTTTCAACTGTCTTCCCCCCCCCCCCCCCGACCTGGGTGGTGCAAACTGGTAACAAGCTTGTCTGCCAACTGAAAGGTTGGAGGTTTGAGTCCACCCAGAGACACTTTGGAAGAAAGGCCTAGGGATACACCTCCGAAAAATCAGTCATTGAAAACCCTATGGATCACAGTTCTACTCTGACATACATGGGATCGCCATGAGTCAGAATCCACTAGAAGCCGATTAGCCCCCCTACCCCCCATCTACTGACCTATGGAAAGGATTCCAAAGCCCTGGGAGATGAAGGAGCCTCAAGATGAAAGGAGCCTCAGCACCTCACTTCAGTAACCATGTGGAGGAAAGCTGCATGCAGACAGGGATACCCACTTTGGAGTATGCCTCTTCCTTTTCTTAAACCACTGAAATCATGAGACCTGTTTGCTATAGCAGCTAGCACTTCACTAATACACATATACACCTCTGCGTGTTCCAAAAAGAAAAATATGCATTATTTAATAGTGGAAAGAGGTGGGGGGAAATGCCTTTAGGACAGAGAGATTCTAATTCTCTGTTCAGTTATAAGACCGTGTTTAATGAATATTAGTGCACGTTTTGGAAGAATATTCAAATCTTGGGCAACTGAATTACAGTAATTTTCAATTCTATATATCTTTTTTTTCATCTTCAAACTTTAGTACCACTGATATATACCAGTTTATTTGTTTCATTTAATCTCTAAATTTAAATATCTAAGTTTGCCTTCTAGGCAGAAATTAATTTCCATTGTGGAATGAGATTAGATCAACACTTCACAAAGATCATTTCAGTCCTTGGTAACCTTAAATGAAGTAAGCTAATAAAGCATTAAATTAGCATGTTGTAAAACTTCCTGAAGTTTTAATATGCTTTTAAGTGGCAGATCTGAGCTTATTATCTCTAAAGCTAAAGTCAAAATAAATGTCTTTCAATTGATGAGATGGAGATGAGACAACATTTTATCAATTTTAACAAAATATTTTTGTAGCTGAATTATAAAATATAGATTAACAGTATCCGTCTAAATAAATGTATTTATCTGGAATGGCATTTTTCTCTAATCAGTAGCCCTGGAATCTGGCCTTAACTGTGTTTTATCTCAAATATTTTAACTACGATATCTTCCTTCAGACTCGCTCAACTACCTCTACAGAAATTATACCCTTCATTCACAGTCATCCAAGTGAAAATGTAGAAATGATTATAATGATAACTAGCATTTTATAGGGTTGCAGAGTTCACAAAGGCTTTTTTTAATTCATTGTCTTACTTGATCCTGGTTAGGTAGAGAACTGTCCTTTTCTTTCTGCTACCTAGAGGCCCTGGGGCTTAGGGAGACTGCCTGGCTTCCTCAAGGTCAGGCAGATGGTAACCCAGACAGTGCCTTTTCTCTACTCTGGCACACTTCTCATGTAAAAATCATATTGCAGACAATTTAAGAGAAGAACTTCAGAAAATATATGTCTCCAAAGGATTAAATTTAAATTGTTTCATTAACTGCACTACATAAAGAAAGCAAAAATGTTTCCAAACCCTTGTAGTATTTTGCTATTGCTTATAGTAATGTTCTACCCACCTAATATCGGGAGTATAATTTTCCACATAATGAAATTTTCTAAATCAGCTTGCTCAATAGAACTTTCTGTGATGATGGAAATGTTCTATCTTTGTGCTGTCCAATACAATAGCCACTAGCCATATATTGCTATTATGCAATTGTATCCAGGGAGACTAAGGAACTGATATATATATATATATAGTATTTAATATTACTTATCATTTAAATTTCAAGAGCCACGTGTGGCTAGTGGTTACTTTATTGGACAGTACAGTTATAGAAAATTGGAATTTATCTCTTCAATATTACAACTATTTAAAAAGTTTCAGCTTTTTTGATTAAAAAATATTTCTAAGTGCTTTTATCCGGTATTATTTAAGTCACATGCAAGATTTCTGTTGTGAATAGTACCCTCAACCCAGAGACTGTCTTCAAATGTCCTTACACATGTTCTTTGTTGCCTTATTATACATTGTTGTTGTTTTGTTTCATTTTTGCTTTACCACTCCAGGCTGTCAATCTAATTCTACCCAATCAATTCTGATTAAATTTTAGTATTGGGATTCCCTAATACATTTATTAGAGAAAAAAGTGAGTTTTGCAACCAAAAAGATTCTGAAAGCCACTGCATTTGCTGAACATATGATTGATTACTAAATAAATGGGGCATTGCTGCATTTGAAAGACCTAATTTTTGTTCATATTCTATTCAGGAGTAGTATTGATGATGATGATGGTAAAGATAATAATAATGATATCTAAGAGTTATATTAATAATTCTCCTTTGCCAGGCACAAGTCTAAACACTTTCTATGCATTGATTTATGCAATCATCATAACTTATAAGGTAGGTTCTGTTATTATAAATGGAGTCCCTGGGTGGTTTAAATGGTTAACATGTTCAGTTGCTAACGGAAAAGTTGGAGGTTCGAATCCACCCAGAGTTACCTCGGAAGAAAGGCACAGTGATCTACTTTGGAAAAATCAGCCACTGGAAATCCTATAGAGCAGAGTTCTACTCTGATATAAATGGGGTTGCAATGAGTCAGAGTTTACTCTAACGCGATTGATTTTTTTTTCTATTGTTACAATTATTTTGCAAATAGGGTAACTATGTTAAGTTACTTGCCCATAGTTACACAGCCAGGATGGGGGCCCTAGTGTCCCTACTCCTAACCATATGCTACACTGCCTATTTTAAAGATTAAACTATTTTCCTCTTTCAAAATCCTAAAACTTTGTGTGCGTGTATGTGTGTGTGTGTATTCTTTTATGTATATTCGAAAAGGAATACTATTTCCTTCTCGCCATTTTTAAGATGTTTATGTCAGCCTTACTCTAATTTGTCTTCCTTTTCTTTTTGGTAGCACCAAATATCTTTCTTTATTTAATATTTCAAGCACAATGTTTTGGTTTTCCTCTTATAATCAGAGTGTTAAAAAGCAAAAATGTCACTTTGAAGACTAAGGTGTGCCTGACCTAAGCCATGGTATTTTCAATAGCCCCATATGCGTGCAAAGGCTGGACAATGAATAAGGAAGACCAAAGAAGAATTGATGCCTTTGAATTATGGTGTTGGTGAATAATATTGAATATACCATGGACTTCCAGAAGA
>NW_004444095.1:1967707-1988049 GCF_000243295.1 Trichechus manatus latirostris | reverse complement strand
AATAAGGAAGACCAAAGAAGAATTGATGCCTTTGAATTATGGTGTTGGTGAATAATATTGAATATACCATGGACTTCCAGAAGAACAAACAAATCTGTCTTGGAAGAAGTGCACCCAGAATGCTCTGGACAGTAGTTCGTTCTGTTGTACGTAGGGTCGCTATGAGTCGGAACAGACTCAAGGCACCTAACAACTAACAATAACTTATAATCGGTGCAGTTTTATTAACTGAGAGGGATATGCACATGTCAGTATTGTGACTGTGGCTGAAAGTCTTCTATTATTTAGAGTTCTCACCCAAAGGTAGATAGCATACACTGTTAGTGAGGAGGATAGAACAACAGAACTAATACTGGTTTCCCTCACTGGTAGTCTTCACTGATAGGCTAGGATGATATACCTCCAAGGTCTTGGACCCTTGCGGTATGCCAGGCACCCTGCATTTCATGCTGTCAGGAAGCCTTCAAAGTAAATAGGATTGTCACTATATAACATTTAAGGAAAGTAAAGATCATAGATAGGAATTTTCCCAGAGTTACAAAGAAAGTGATTTGAGGATTCAAACCAAGTTTTCCTTGACCCCAAGACCAAATTCTTCTTTGCAATATATCACAATTTCCCTGTGTGTATAGCCTACTCAATGTATAAACTATCAGTCCTCCATTCTGTGGACTGATCAAAATCCCTTGTCAGATTCTGAAGTTCCTTTCCATTGAATACAGAGAGGACATATATATATATATATATATGTATAATATATTATTATATACACACACATATACATAAAGTGTGTGTATATATATATGTAGAGTTTACAGTGTGAGTGAATGTGTGTGTTTCCATCTTAGTGTCAGCTAATGAAAATATATTATAAATTTATAGCCCTGATAATCTTTTAATTCCCTTTCCTCTTAAAAATTCTATATGACTGGTACATGACTTTATGCTTTTAGCAGAATTTAGAAAAGAGTGAAGCTGTTGGAAATTCACACCTCATTTATTCCTATGAAGTATTTGTATTAAATACTAGATTAGATAATCTTTCTGCTTGGCAAATTGTATGGTCAGACCAAGCTCCACAGAGGAGAGGTACTTCTTAATATTGGCGTTCTGTAGCTTCCCAAAATATTGAATTAGTTTAGAACAAAATCTTTAAATATTATAGTTGCTGCATTCAAATTTTGTATACTCATCCATGTGGGCTGAATTAGGATTGTATTGAAGTTTTGTTCTTTTCCCGGTAACTGCTTGAGAATTCAATGTATCTACTAAGCCTACAAATTATATTTTGTATAAGAAGCCAGGCTCTTTCCCTGGGTTTTTAGAGTATATTATCAAAAATGTCTGTGCATGTGATTAAATTAATCACATCCCATTGTCTTTGGATCATTGAGTTATTTAATGAATACCAACCAGTACCGAACATTGACTTATCTAGCAGATGTCTGTAATTTAATGTTACATTGAAGTACTGGTTTGTATTGTATTTGGAAAGTAAAACTACTTCTTATGTCCTTAATGGTGAAAAACTGAATTTTATTATATAATTAATACACATTTAAAAATGTTTATTATGAAACACATCATATAAAGAAGAGTATTAAAATTTATATGTAGGGTTTAAAGCAGCACTGTCCAATAGAAACATAATGTAAGCCACATATGTAATTTTAAATTTTCTATTAGCCAACATTAAAAAAGTAAAAAGAAACAGGGAAAATAATTTACCAGTATATTTCATTTAACTCCGTATATAAAATATGATCATTTCAACATGTAATCAATATAAAAATTATTCATGAGAAATTTAACATTTGCAGCACATCTCAATTCTCACTAGCCACATTTCATGTGCTCAATAGACACATGCAGCTAATGGCTACCATATTGGACAGCACAAGTTTAAACAATAATATAAACGTCTGTGCTCCAACCTTATGAGCTGAAAAAAAAAAGAACATCATTAGTACCTTGGAAGTTCCCTGTACTCCTCCTCTCTAATCATCCTCGTTCCCTCCCCAGCCAAAAGTAACCATTCTCTTGAATTCCAAGTAAGTTATTCTTTGTTTTTCTTTTTCTTTTTACCACCTATGTATATATCTTTAAACAATAGGTCGTTTTGCTTTATCTGGATTTGAACTTTATATTAATATACTTATATTAATACCTATCGTCTTCTGTGACTTTTTTTCCTCTCAACATGATGCTTTATATATTGATGTCGATTGATGCATATCCCATTGTATGAATGTAATATAATCCATGCATTTCACTGTTGGTGGATATTAGTGTTGTTTTCAGTTTGCCTTTTTAAATCACAAATCATGCTACATGCACATTCTTGTTCATGTTTTTTGGTTCATGTGTAAGAATTTCTCAAGGCTATATATTTGCTAGTAGAATTGCCAGGTCATAGGGTATGCACACAGAAAAGGAAATGATTGATTTACTGCAATTTGTTGCGCACACAAATTTGCTATTCTAAGAAAACCACATTTAAGACATTGACTGATTTAAAAATAACCACTTTATTGGAGCCAATCAAAGTGAGCTGAGGGTTTGTATTTTTCAAATGCAGCATAAAGAAGATTACTCTTTATGCTAACTGGGTCAATTCAATTGATAAACTTTGGAGCAAACATTTAGAGTTATGTAAAATATATATATATAGTTAGTTTTTAAACAGGTAATTATTAATTAGGTTTACCTTTCTTTATACCCATTATCAGTCACTCCCCATTTCCCGCAATACCCCTACCCACCATCCCTAGGCACCCATCAATCTGCTTTCTGTCTATATAAATTTACCTATTCTAGATATTTTATATAAACGGAATCATACAATCTGTGGCATTTTGTGACTGGCTTATTTCACTTAGCATATGTTCAGGATTCATCCACGTTGTAGTATGTATCAGTACTTCATTCCTTTTATGGCTGAATAATATTCCATTGTATAGCTATGTCACATTTTGTTTATCCATCAGTTTACAGATATTTGAGTGGTTTTCACTGTTTGTCTTTTTTGAATAATGCTGCTATGGACATTTATGTACAAGTTTTTATATGGACATATGTTTTCATTTACCTAGGAATAGAATTGCTGGTCCACATAGTAATTCTTAAGGAGCCTTGGTAGTGCAGTGGTTAAGTACTCAGCTGCTAACTGAAAGGTCGGACGTTGGAACCCACCAGCTGCTCCGCAGGAGTAAGATGTGGCAGTCTGCTTTTGTAAAGATTACAGCCTTGGGAACCCTATGGGGCAGTTCTACTCTGTCCTATAGGGTCACTATGAGTTAGAATCAACTCAAAAGCAATGGGTGTAGTAACTCTATGATTAACTTATCAAGGAACTGCCAAACTCTTTTCCAAAGCAGTTGAACCAGTTTATATTCCAACCATCAATGTATGAGGGTTCCAATTTCTCTACATCTTCCCCAACACTTGTTCATTTTCCTTGTTTTTTTTTTTTTTTTTTTTCATTACAGCCATCCTTGTGGGTGAAGTGGTACCTTATTGTGGTTTTTATTTGCACTTCCATAATGGCTAATTATGTTGAGCATCTTTTCATGTGCTTATTGGCCATTTATATATTTTCTTTGAAGTAATGTCTATTTAGACCCTTTACTCATTTTGGTAATTGGGTTATTGTCTTTTTATTATTGAGCTATGCAATGCCTTTATGTATTATAAATATAAGTCCTTTATCAGATATATGATGTTCAATATTTTCTCCCATTCCGTGGGTTGTCTTTTTAGTTTCTTACTGGAGAAAACATTTTTAATTTTAATGTTCAGTTTATCTGTTTATTCATCTTCTGTGCTTTTGGGGTTACATGTAAAAAAGCTTAGCCTAGCTCAAGTTCACAAAAATTTCCTCCTATAGTTTCTTCTAAGAGTTTTATTGCTTCAGTTCTTACATTCAGTTTTGCAATCCATTTTGAATTGTTTTTTTGTGTAAGGTATGAGGAAGGGGTTCAATTTCATTCTGTTGCATGTGAATCTAGTTGCCTCAGCACCATTTGTTGAAAAGATTATTCTTTCCCCATTGAATTAGTTATCTTGACACACCCTCGTCAAAAATCATTTGACTATAATGTGAGGATGTGAGAGTTAATCTCTGGATTCTCAATTCTATTCCATTGATCTATATGTCTGTCTTCATGCCAGAACTTCAAATACCTAATATATACACACAATAATAAGAGATATATATATATATCACATGTATTCTATAAGTAGTGGTGAGGAGTTTGATTTATGGGGCTAGTCTAGCTCAATTAAAATCCCAGCTACATCGTATACTAGCTGTGTAATTTTGAGTAGGTTCCCTTAACTACTAGAAAGCTCAATCTCCATACCTGTGAAGTGAGGAGAAGTATAGTGTCTACCTGAAAGAATCATTGTGAGGATTAAATTAGATAATCTGTGTGAAGCTCTAATTCCACTGCCTGATTCAATGGTTGATGACTAAGTATTCCATTAAAAAACCTGTTGCTGTCGAGTTGATTCTGACTCGCGGTGACCCTATAGGACGGAATAAAACTACTGCATAGGATTTCCAAGGCTGTAATCTTTACAGAAGCAGACTGCCACATCTTTCTCCTGAGGAGCGGCTAGTGGGTTTAGGTTAGTAGCCGACCGCTTTAACCACTGCAACACCAGGGCTCCTTGCTAAGTGTTGGCTGTCATTATTATTGTTTCAGTATTGTTATTCTAAAATATATTTCCTATAATGTAAAGTCTGCCACTTAATTATTTTACTAATCTTGCTTATCAAGTCACATTTCTTTTGAGAGATAGGCAATTTATCACACAGGGACTATGAAATAAGGAGAAAAGAAATAGAATACTGGGCTGATCATATGTTCTGGAATTCCTAGAACAATGCCAATACCACATATTCTGCTCCATTGTTCATTCATGTGTCAGATCACGTGTGCCAAATCTTGTTTCAGGAAAAAAGGTGACCTTTGGCGTAGGCTCTGTAACCTCAAGAGATAATGATGAGATAAACTTGTAGCTCTGGGTTTTACACAACCTTGTTTAAAAGGCAGCTCTCCTATACTTATTGACATCTATCAATGCTCACAACCTCTAGACAAGCTCTCCATTTACAACTCACTCCTTATGCAATTTCATCTTTTATGTAGTTTTTAATTATATTTTCTTCAACCTGAATATTGTTCTCTGTTGCTTAGATGTTTGTGTCAAGGGTTTCCCTCCCTCAAATATATTGCACACTTCTTCAGGACAGGAAAAAGTATCTATATCCTAAAGATAGTCTGTCATATTAATTAATTAATTAGTTAATTAATTAATGTCACTTTACTGCCAATGTCTTTTGCATGGGGGAATAAATCGATGATACAAGAGTGCTGGGTGATTTCCTCTTGAGTGTGAAATTGGTCTGGCCCAGCATGATGTTCAACCAAATGCTCTTTGGGGACAAGCAGGTTGAATCACTGTAAAAGAAAGTTTAAAACAAAAGTTTTAATTGCAAATCTTAATTAAAAGAAAACGGAGTTTTGTTAATGTGCCAACAAGACAGATACTGACTTTAATATTCAGTAAGGCAGCTGACTTAATCAACCATTAATTACCATGATCTTCTGGAAGATACTAAAGGCTTAGCCATTGGAACCATTGAAACCACAAACCCTTTCTTTGCCCACCACCAAGGTGGATCAATAGGGAAAAATCAACATTTACAAAAAAGCCACTATGTTTCAAAAATTATACTAGACACTTAGCGTCTATCATTTTTCAAAATCCTCACAGTTTGAAATGTAAGTCAAATTGTCCCCAGGCATCAGATGATAACTGAGATTCAACAAACTAAAGTAAGTTATCTGAAGACACAAAAAATAGAAAGAGTTGAGATATTCTATTTGAATTTAAAACTTTTAAAAAGTACAATTACAATCTCCAGAATTAGTGTGGAAAATATGATTTAGGAAAAATCTATTTCATGTAATTTCACAGAGCTGAGACAAATTCCAGCATGTCACATAAAGAAGTTTAAGAACAAATAAGACAATTGTTTTACAAGCTTTAAAACATAAGAACATGGACAAAATTATAATCATATTTGACCAAAGCATAAAGAAATACTTTTAAAATTAGAAGGCGCTAAGATTAGGATTATAAAGAGTTGAATGTTTTTAACCACAATGCTTAGGGAGAGTGTTCTAACATTTTGATTGGAATTGTAACATACCGTTTTTTAAAAAATATATTTTTTATTTAAAAATACCTGCTTGTACATTCTGACAAATATCAAATTAAGCTATTGAAAAAATATGAAATTTGGCAGAAGCTTAATAAGATTTTATATAGCTCAATGTAATCAACTTTTCAGATGCTTGGTTTAGAAATATGTGCATTGTGACACAGTGCATGGTAATCTGGTGAGTTTGGAAGAAGTAGTTAGTGTTTCTATTTGTAGGAGCCCTGGTGACGCACTGGTTAAGTGCTCGGATGCTAACCAAAAGCTCGGCGGTTCAAATAGAGCAATTTGAGTGTATTCAAGTTACTTAAATAAAATTGTCGTACACGTACATTTTCATCAAAAGAGAACCTATATAATATTTTAAACAATTTTCATTTTATACAAGAAAAATTGCCCCACAAAGAAAAAATAAATTATTTATTTAAAACAAGTTTAATGCAGCCTCACAATTATTGTATCTACAATCAGGTTAATAATTTTCAAGGTGACATATAAGAAGCTGGATCTTGTCAGAACAGGCAAACCTCCTTTGGATACAATGAGTCACTCTGAGGGGTTTATTCATTCATTCAGATCTTTAGCTACGATTATGAAGGTATTACTACAGAGACTTAAAAAGTTAAATACAACTCCCAAAGTCCCTAAGAGACTCATACCATTAAAATAAAATTAAGTAGGCAATGAATGCGGAAAATATACTTAGAGCAGGGCTAAGTGTGACTAAGAAGTTCTAAAGAGGTCTAGGATAATACTTCTTCTTCTAGAGAGTTTGTCTTCTCGTTGAAGAGATAGGATTTATGTCCATGAAATATATAACATTACACCGCATTGGGGCATTGCATGCCAAAATAAGTGTTATTGTAGTTTAAAGTATGAAGAGATCATGATGAGTAGCAACTGGCAAGGAAGGCTTTCTAGAAGGAGTTGGGCGTGCACTGAACTTACATTGTGAGCAGTTTATAGACTTAGAGAATAGTATGTCTCATTCAGCTGGGTTATACCAGAATCACTCTGGGTGTTTAAACATATACCTTCTCAGGCCCTGCCCATATGTGCTTTAATGGTGAAAGGAAACAAAATAACTTGAGCTCCCACGCAAAGACTATGGACGATATATGTAGGGGCCAAGCAGTGACAAGAGTGGCACGTACATGTGGAGGGATAAGAAAGGACAATTAGGAAAGGATTATGGCAAATGTACAATGAGACTTGATGCTAGTCAGAGGAGCTTGGATGTGAACTTTTCGGCAAAAAGAAGCCATTGAATGCTTTTGAAAGAATGTGATAGGAAGAGAGTGATTGTCTTAGGATGATTAGAGCTAACAGTATTAAGCAAGCCAATTTATTTAGTTATGTACCCCGAGAGTAAGAAATGAGGGGGAAGGATCTCTATCTGGGGCAAGACAAGATCCCACTAAATTGTAATTCCTACCGTACTATAAGTTATGTGAGGATAGACTATCTGGCATGTTCAAGAATGTATACTCAGTACTTAGAACATAAAACAGGTACTCAATAAGTGTTGAGCAGAGCCCTGGTGGCGCAATGGTTAAGTACACTGCTGCTAAATGAAAGGTTGACAGTTCGAACTTACCAGCAGTTCTGCAGGATAAAAGATCTGGCAATCTGCTCTTAAAAATGTTTCAGCCTATGAAACCCTATGAGGCAGTTCTAATCTGTTCTGTAGGGTTGCCATGAGTCAGAATCAACTGACGGCACATAACAACAAGTGTTGAATGGATGGATGGATAATTTCTGTACAAAATCAAATATTGTGTAATGAAAAAAACATGATATTATGTTAACAGAAATGTCATTTAATATTGAAGATGAAACATTTTAAAGAGGTTGCAAAGTCACCCACTGAAAGAAACCTTCAATCATTTTCCAATAATATAGAGGGATACTTCTCCTTTCCAATGGGCTAAGTAACATAAATAAAGTTATATGGAAGGAAATGGAGGAAGATTTTCTGAAGGAAGTTAATCTACCCTTGTTGCATCCCATCTCCTTGGAAGGTAGAGCTCAACCACTTCTGGGCCAGTTCCTGGTTATTCTGATATCCCATTCATTTCTCATGCTAGCACCTTCAGCATTGTCTATAACACCTCTTCATACTGTTAATCCTAAAGCATGAAAGAGTGCTTCCGTACTGACCTGTATATTCCGTTTAAGAAATTGGATCCCTGTGTAATACATTTTATAAAACCATCGTTAAAAAAAGTTAAAATTAAAATGCTGATACATTTTAGGTCTCACCTGTCTGGAATACTGTGGTAATTGAGAGATGCAGATTGCGATGATTTTGCTGTGGTAGACAATGTGGAAATGCAGGCTCTTTTTAAACCTTTCAGTGTTTTAAATGCATGAGGATGTCCCCTCTACCTGTTTTGTTTTTTCTTGGCACTACATGTGAGTATGCTTCATTAAAGAGGTGAGAGGCACAGAATTAGGGATGTTAGCTTCATCGAGTTAATCATTTTGCTGTGGTTAACACATTAGAGCAGAGTGTAGATTTTAAGGATTAGAAGGGCATAAATTACATCTCAATAAGGTGTTTCTTGCCCTCTTCCTCTGGTCTCCCCTCAGATGTCTCAAAAATCTTAATTTGTCCCTAAACTTTTCTCTCAGGCTCCATTATCTTCTGTAAAACATGACGACAGTGACATATTTGTTGACCTGAAATACGTTACGAAACATTAAAAACATTTTGAACAGGACTTCTAACCTCACTTACTTGCCTCTTACATCTCCCTCACCTGTACCCCTTTCTGAAAGTCATCACACTCTTTTTTGTTTGCTTTGTTTATTGTTGTAGTTTAAGTGAAAGTTTACATTTCAAGTCAGTCTCCCATACAAAAATTTATATATACATTGTTATGTGACCCTAATTGCTCTCCCTATACTGTGACAGCACACTCCTCCTTTCCACCCCTGATCTCCCATGTCCATTCAACCAGCTCCTAACCCTCTCTGCCTTCTCATCTCACCTCCAGACAGAAGCTGCCCATTTAGTCTCTTGTATCTACTTGAGCTAAGAGGCACACTCCTCACGAGTATCACTTTATGTCCCACAGTCCAGTCCAACCCCTGTCTGAAGAGTTGGCCTCGAAAATTGTTTTAGTTCTGGGCTGATAGAGAATCTAGGGGCCATGCTTTCCAGAGTTCCTCCAGTCTCAGTCAGACCATTTTTAAGTCTGGTCTTTTTACTAGAATTTGAGTTCTACACCCCACCTTTCTCTTGCTCCATCAGGGACTCTCTGTTGTGTTCCCTGTCAGGGCGGTCATTGTTGGTAGCTGGGCACCACCTAGTTCTTCTGGTCTCAGGCTGATGAAGTCTCTGGTTTATGTGGCCATTTCTGTCTCTTGGGCTCATCACAATCTTTTTAACCCAGTTTTCTTATGCTTCCAAATTCTTTGAAAATGGGTCATTTCATCACCCCCTTTTTTAATCAGTTGCCCAATAATCAATCAAAAATATGAAGGAAAGTGCAGATATCTGCAAAAGGAAACTTGGGAAAAAGCAGGTGAATAGCATGGGGATGCAAATCAAGGAGAGTCCAGAGGAAATACTACATCGTCTCTAAATTCAAAAATATTCCCATTGCTCTCCCAACTATTTTTTAAGCAATCCTTTTACTCAATGACTTACTCTGTTGACATATTTGGACTCTTAGTTGAAATTTACAGATTTCTATGCCAATTATTTACTTTACTGAAGCCATGAGTCTTTGTGTTGTACCCATATTTAAAGAAAAAACTTTAAAATGCATTTGGCTTTCTTCCATGTCCAGGGCTGAGGACTCTGGCCACTTGGTCACCACATGTCACAGGTTACAGGAAGGAGTAGCTCTACTGCTCCAGCCTGCTTCCCCCAGCCAGCTCTTTCCTTGGACATGTGTTCTCATTCTAGAACAAGTCTGTGACTCCTTGGTTGAGCTAAAATGGAGCTTGATTTGCATTCCTATGCCATTTACTTGCTTTCTCCAAAGAGTTTTCTCTCAGATATATCTAGACTCTCCTTCGTATTTTTGGATTGGTTATAGTTTTGGGCAAATGCTCACTGTATACTAGCACCTGATTAAAAAGAGGAAGTTGATAAAAGTACCTATTTTCCAAGTTACACAGTATTAGAGTCAAACCTTGGCTCTATCACTTACTAGCTGGGTAATCCAGGTCAAGTGTCGTTAACCTCCCTGAGTCCCTAGAATTCTTGTTTGAAAAATGAAGAAAACAATACCTCTTACAGAGCTGTGATAATTATAGACATACAATTTATAGTACATCACACAGTAGCTAAAACATCACAGTCACTTCAACTACCAGTAGCCTTCTCTTAAATACAGGAGGGGGCATATGTCCACCTGCATCAACTCTGCGGATCACGAGATGGAAGATTTTCTCACAGCTGCTTATTCAATTGTCTTCTCATCTCAGACTTACTCATTTACTTTTCACATTCTTCTTTATTCTAGAAAGGTTAAAAAAACATCTCATGGTTGACTATGTATTTAAGGTCACTAGTCACTAGCAGCTTTTTTTTTTTTATGGTTAAGTACATTGTGAGCTTTCTCACTGTATCTTCCTCGCCTTAATCCTTATTGTATCCTAGTACCTGGAAGGGCACTTCAATTGTGTACATTTTCAGTACAGCTCTTTAGAAATGATTTTCCTGAAAGGTCTGGCTCTTCTCCTGCTGAATGAATGGACACCATGTAAAATGCTCTTTTATGCCTGCCATTATGGATTTACTTATTTTGCTATTTTACGACATCAGTCAATAATTGCAATTTGCCTATCTAGATTTGTAGAAAGTCAAAGATGGAAATAAGAATAACAACAACAATAATAATAGCGGCAGCAACAGCAGCTTTGTTGAGTGCTTACTATGCACCAGGCACTGCACCAAGGCCTTTACATGTCTTATTTAATCTTCAAAAAACAAAACAACAAAAAACCAAACCCACTGCCATCGAGTTGATTTCGACTCATAACAACCCTATAGGACGGAGTAGAACTGCCGCATAGGGTTTCCAAGGAGTGGTTGGTGGGTTCCAACTGCTGACCTTTTGGTTAACAGCTGAACGCTTAACCACTGCGCCACCAGGGCTCTTATAAGAAGGTAAACAGTGCAAAATACAGTCAGACCACATTATTAAATATTACCAATTTGAATGCTCAGGTTTTTTTTTCCCCTCTATTTGAGAATGAGCAAGGTTACTTAGCCACACAGATGATGGCATTTGAACTTCAAAAATGTAGCATAATATTATTAACAACCCTACTTAACAGCCCATTTTATAGAAACTTATGTGTTTCATCTGTGAGATATATCTACTGAGCCCTTTACATGTGCCATACGTTGTAAAAAATGCTCATGATAGAACTGTGAACAAAATAGATCTGTATAGTGCTTATGGTCAGGGTTAGCATACACACATGTGAGAAAAATCACTGAAGCCAGAGGCATCAGCTCTACATTTGGGAAAAGTACAGAGAGATCTGGAAGCAAGACTCCCAAGAGAGCAAAGGGTGGGGATTGGGGCTTCAAAGAAGTTCTCATGAAGATGTTAAATGTGTGCCTCCTCTCCACCAGGCTTTGTGAGTGCTGGAGAGAGAAAGATGAGCTAGATATTGCTTTTGCCCTCCGTGCTTGTGCTGTTTGGGGAGGGAATGTGGATCGTGCCCAGTTCCCATACAGTGTAATAAGCACTATAATAAAAATATACAGCAAGAACTAGGAGGCACTGTGACTGGAGGCAGGACACTTGGGAAAGACCACTCAGGCGGTGACATTTTGATCTGGATCTTTTTTTTAAGTCGTTGCAAAAATATATGTAACACAACATTTGCCAATTTTGAGCTAGATCTTAACATGGATGAGTATGGGTGTTGCAGAAGCAGGAGGGAAATGAGGCACTTTCAGGATAACAAGTGCAAGGACATTAAATAGAATCCCCAGATCCTTGAGTTATTACTACCCATTAGGGTACAGCAAAGGTGCTTTCCTTGGTCTAAACTTTCATGGCTGCAGATTGCTCAACAGAAGGTCACTTAATGGATTTTGAAACTTAAGGAATTCATGAGTTAACTCGCAAAATATTTGCAACAGCCAGAAGAACCCCTGCCTCCTTACGCCGACATTGTTAATAGCACCAGCACCTGCTGCTCAGGCCAGCTGGAGGGTTGGGTGCTGCTGGCTAGGTAATACTCACCAACTGATGTTCTGCCACAACTAGGTTTTTGCCAGGTTCCACAAACAAAATCTTAATGTTCCATCAGCATCTAATGAGAATTACAGTCATTAGTTAAATAAAGGAACCATTAGGTAAGGAACAGAACTGACAACAGGCAATCCATCAATTCAGTAAATGCTGTCAGATGGTTTCTGGATGCAGGGCAGCTGTGCGTCCAAGAACAGAGTGAGGATACTGATGTCCTGTGCCTATGTACAAGGAGCCTTGGTGGCGCAGTGGTTGAAGTGCTCGGATGCCAACCAAAAGCTCGCTAGTTTGAACCCAACAGCAGCTCTACAGGAGAAAGATGTGGCAGTCTGCTTCCATAAAGATTACAGTCTTGGAAACCCTCTGGGACAGTTGTACTCTGTCCTATAGGGTAGCTATGAGTCAGAATCAACTAGACGGCCATGGGTGGGTAGGTGCCTACATATGTGTTTCTCGAATCCAACGGCCCTATAGTAAAGTTTTTAGGGGTGAAGATGTCTTGAAATCCAGCAGTGAATTAAAGGGAATTTTTTAAAAATACAAATAAATACAGAGTCATTACTTTGTATCTAGAGTAGTGGTTGTCAAAGATAGGTCCCCAAACCAGCAGCATTAACATTGTCTGTGAACTCAATAGAACTGGAAGGTCCCCACCCCAGATCTACTGAATTGGACACTCTGGTAGCTGGGCCCAGCCATAGGAGTTTTAGCTAGCCCTCCAGGTGATTCTGATGCATGCTCAAGTGTGAGAACCATCAAACCAAACCAAAGTGAACTAAACCTATTGCCATCGAGTGGATTCAGACTCATAGAGACCCTATAGGACAGAATAGAACCATCCCATAGGGTTTCCAAGCAGCAGCCAATGGATTCGAATTGCCAACCTTTTGTTTAGCAGCCAAGCTCTTAACCACTGCCACCAGGGCTCCACCACTACACTAGAGGACTTCTATTCAAGGTATTTTAGTAGACCACATTATCAGCGTAATCTGAGCACTTGTTAGAAATGCAAATTCCTGGGCCCCACCCCAAGCCTACTAAATCAGAATCTTTGGGAGTGGAGCCAAGGAAACTGCATTCTAGCAAGATCCCCAGGTGAGATTCACTGATAGAACGATTGGTTCTTGCCCTTCATTGAACGTTCAAACCACCAGGGTAAGAGCCCTAGCAGCTCAATGGTTAAACACTTGGCTGCTAACTGAAAGGTCAGAGGTTCGAACCCACCAGCCTGTTCCACAGGAGAAAGACCTGGGAATCTGCTTTTCTAAAGAATACAGCCAAGAAAACCCAATGGGGCAGTTCCACTCTGTCACATGGGGTTGCTATGAGTCAAAATCAACTAGATGGCACCCAACAACATTAATAATATGAATCTTATTGTTAATATGTCATGTTAAAGTTTGCCTTTAATAAAAATGGATCTAACTTTTCTCCCTGGCCTCCAGAGCCTTTTAACATCTGGCCCAAGTAGAATCTTTTGAAACATTTTTGTTAATATTCCTCACCTTGCCTCCTGACCCTCAGTTATACTGCTGATTGTCCTGCCCAATAAAAGTACTCATTATCACTCCATGAACCTTTCCTTGAGGTGACTCCGCCCCTTAAAATGATCCTTCTTGCCCACTCTTTACCTAGGGAGAGACTACTCAAGCCTTAAAGCAGTGGTTCTCAACTTTGACTGCACATTGGAAATTACCTGGGGAGCTTGAAAAACTACTGATGCCTACGTTCCACCTCTAGAAATTTCTGGGTTTTGTGGTAAAACCAGGGCATTTTGAAAAACTTCCTAGGGTGATTTTAATGGGCAGTGAGTGAGTGAGAGAACCCTGCTTTAAGGGCAAGCTCATATTCTACCTCCTTTAAGAAACTGGGTAATTCCTTTCAGCCTTCATAAATTGCCACTGTCTCTGAATCCCTGTATTAGTCAGCATTGTCCAGTTTAGCAACCAAGAACACTTTTAGTTTCCTAATTGTTTCAGTGTGTTTCTTCGTAATAGCAATCTAAATTCCTTGAGACCTGAGACCTTGTCACATTCTTCTATCCGAGGTAGTGGCTACCACAGTTGTTTATTAATATAGTTTGCTCTTCGCTTGACCATTAAATCTGAGTTGATGCCTGGGATCATAATACCATAGAAGTAGATTTATGAGATCACCCAGCATTTTGTGCATTACTACTACCACTACTACAACTACTAACAGCTGTTTATTGAACACTTACTACGTGGCAGATGCTGTCTGGATTTTAATACTCACGTCAGTCCCGGGAGGTAGAAGGTGAGGTTCCTCTTTGCTTAGCAGATGAGAAAACTGTGCCATAAAGTTAATCAAGGTGCACAAGGCTATAGGATGTGGCACCTAAAGGGGCACAGTTCTGGGATTAAAATAAATCCACTATAGTCGTACTGAAATGTCCATAGTTGCCTGATTTGGAGGAGACCCAAGGTTCAATTTCCAATCATTAGATCCCTGAATACGTATAGCTATCTTGAAAATACCAAACAAAATATGTACCCCACACATTCCCTAAAGTATTAGGTAACAATCTACATGGTTAAGGGAAGATAATGCTGTGTGAAGTACAATTAAAAATAAGGCGACACTTTATTTTTAGTGAAGTTATGCAACATGATAAAATCCAGTGGCAAACATTTAAGAATAATAAAAAAAACTCCTCAATTAAATACAAATGCAAGTTTGCTCTATTAAATTGTTTTGTGTTTTTTTACAACAATTAAAATTTCCTCTAAAATAGTGGAACTTTTTGTTAGGAGGCTTTTCTGAAAAATAAATGAGACCTATTTGCACTATGATCTCTGTATAGACTACATTGAATTTGTACACAATTTTATAAAATATATTATAGGAACTAAGAGTATATTCAAAATAGATATTTATCAAAATAAACTGTGTATGTTCTAACAAATACCTATCGAGAGAATACATTGATTTTTTTTCTTTCAATTTTCTAAGATCCCTTGTCTATCTCTTCAAAAGTAAAGGGTCTTCAGTCTGTTTTGTCTCAAAAGCTTCTTAACACCATGTAAATATGGTGAGTTTCAATCCTCTTATTTCTGTTTATCTCATCACTGTTCTAATCTAGACATGATCAATGCCTTATCTTTTCTGCATTTCATAGGCATCAGGATCCAGAGTAATTGACTGAGCTTGAGACAATACCAACAGAGGTGTTTTCAGAAAATTCAGCAATCATTCCTTTAAGGGATATTCACGGGCCACCAGCTATGAACAAAGGCTAAGCAGCAGAGGGGAAACAAAACTGTATTGAATATGGCTCCTGACCTTACACATATTAGACAAGACAGACCGATGTTGGGGGAAAAATAAACAGCATTCCACACGGAGAAAGGGATATTCAAGGTGAATATGAAGAACAGTAGAGTAACCATCGATGAGAAATAGACCTAATTCACAATGCATGCCTACCTGGAGTTCTTTATAAATATGGTGACATTAAGTTGCAGTTTGCTCAGAGCAATTCCAGTTTATTCTCACCCTCTTTCACTTTCAAAAGTGTCCTGGATAGGATGATAAATTTAATGGTCATTCTATTTCTCAGGGAACTTTCCTGCCCACAAAAACAGAAAAAAAACAAACAAACCAACAAACTCGTTGCCATCCAGGCGATTCTGACTCATAGGGACCGTATAGGACGGAGTAGAACTGCCCCAAAGGGTTTCCAAGGAGCAGCTGATAGATTCAAACTGACAACCTTTTGATTAGCAACCTGAGCTCTTAACCACTTCAGCACCAGGGCTCGGTCCCTGCTAAAAGGGTGGGTTCAAGTACCAAGCAGCTCTGCCCACCCGCTTGTTGATGGGCCCCAGGGTTTGGCATCAAAAGATAAGCTGACCAATCAGATTTCTGTCTCTTGTACTTGGAATTGTGAAACCAAAGAAGTTCACAACAGATGAAGAAACTATACAGCTTCACTCTCATGGCAGAGCTGTAGCTACAAAAGCTATGTACAAGTAAAAATTACAAGGGACTGGAAACTGAACAAGTTGTGGAAGCCAGATAGTAGCAGAACCCAGTGAGGCAAATACCTAGGGCGTAGCTGAAGCACAATAATGGAAGAGAACTACAGTGAAATTACCTGAACTCCTGTTGATAAGATCCCTATGATACCTTGACTCCAGAACCACCTTTATGTCCAGTCTCTGATGTCTGGACTATGACAGCTGCTGTTATTAAATCCCCATGAGATTCCCCTTATTATTTCACCTGAAACCTTATGATAATTCCTTCTACCCTTCTATCCATCCACACTAGAGCTGTGGTGGCACAGTCATTAAGCGCTCAGCTGCTAACTGAAAGGTCAGCAGTTTGAACCCACTAGATGCTCCGTGGGAGAAAGATGAGGTAATCTTCTTCTGTAAAGATTACAGCCCTGGAAATCCTATCAGGCAGTTCTACTCTGTCCTGTAGGGTTGCTATGAGTTGGAATTGACTCAGCAGCAATGGGTTTCTATCGATCCAAACTAGTTTAAGTAAGTTCAGGTGGTCTCTGTTACGGGTGAAAAAGAAAGGCAAGAGGCTGAAGGCAGGAGACACAATTAGCAGGATACTGCAATACTTCAGGGAAGAAGCAACAATAGTTTACATTAGTATCCAATGAATGGGAATAGAAAAGATAGAAGATAAAGGAAGTAGAATATATGGGACTTGGCAACTGATTGGATGTGAGGGGTAAGATGAAATGTGAAGCCAAAGATGATTCAGAAATTTTATTTTGATTTTCAGCACGTAATAAGAGAGTAGTTGCATCAAGAAAAAAAATGAGTCGAGACCAGAGAAAGAATAATAATAAAATAAGAAACTGCTCTAAATAGTTTCACATAAGCAATGGAAGACCTGAGAAGGCAAATAGGAAATGATAAAATAACCTGTTGTTGTTGTTAGCTGCCCTTAAGTTAGCACCTGACTCATGGCGACTCGATTCACAATGGAACAAAATACTGCCTGGTTCTACTCCATCCCCGTGATAGCTTGTGATACATATAGTTTCCATTGACTGATTTTCAGGAACAGGTCACTAGGCCTTTCTTCCTAGTCTGTCTTTATCTGGAAACTCTGCTAAAACCTTTTCAGCATCATAGCTACATGCAAGGCCCCACTGACAGGTGGGTGGTGGCTGTAGTACATGAAGTACATTGGCCAGAATCAAACCTGGGTCTCCAGCATAGAGAGTGAGAATTCTTCCACTGAGCCACTAACTGCCTCAGTAAAATAACCTTGAGATTAGCAATAGCTGGAAGCTGCTTCCACCTCTAGCACTGGTAAATATAAGCCAAAGGTGATGTTATAAAATCTCAGATTCTGAGGCCATCTTGAGTGAGCTAGATTCAGGTGGTAGCTGCTTGGCAAGAACTGGGATCACAGAGGGAGAGTGTGTTCACCAGGAAGCTGGAACCCCAGAGGAGATTCAGCCACTGCCATAAAATACTCTCCAGAGCAGGGAGAGGGAGATATACTCCAACTTCTCCCTTTCTCCTCACCATTCAATTTCCCACTAGTGTTTCACATTGGCTGAATCCATCCAGAAGTTAACCATGTGTAGGAGGTTCTGAAATGGATCTGAAGGGAAATAGGTAATGAGTGGTACAACATCTGAGCTGTATGAGGCAAAAGTGAAAAGCAGGAATGATGTAGTTTTTCTCTAGAACATTTCACAATGTTTGCTCCATGAGTTATTCTGGCTGGCCATGCAGGCGGCTGTCCTCTGAATAAGATTTTTAGACCAAACAGAGATGATTTCAGATGTCACTGTCATATAGTCCCAACAAAAACACTAGACAGCAATTAATATTGGCTTGATCTGTCATAGGCATCAACTATTCGTTTTAAACCAATGATCTTCATTGTAAATGTCTGTGAAACTGCCAACAGCGTTAGGACTAATTGTATAGATTAATGTAATTGATTTCTACCCCCCTAACATCAGAAGCTTATGTCAAGTGATGAGTGCCTGCGTAATAGTGGCTGTGCCTTATTCACTACATTTCTGGGAATAATAATAAACCTTAACTTTCCGGTATTGCCGGCATCATACAAAACTAGACTAGGTTTATTCAGGTGATCATAGAGCTATCATTCATTGAGTACCTCCTGTAGGAGAAAGTACAGAGACTATAGGTATAAGTAAGATAGTCCCTGCTCTCTAAAGACCTCTTAGGGGAGGCATCAAAGTAAGCAAGTAATTATAATACATTGGGATAAGTACTATCATGGTGGTAACCTCTGAGTGATAGCTGAACACATAAAAGTAACAGCCAGGTCTACCTTGGGAAAGTCAGAGACTTTCCAAAAATATAGCATCTGAGTTAGGTTTAGCTGAGGCATGAGGTGTATTTCTGGGAGGGAAGTATTTCAAGCCAAAGTAGTGGTTGAGCCTTGACTGTTTGGGTGACTCTAGATATTTGAGTATAACTTCAGCAAAAGTTATAGAAAACATAGAAGAGACCAAAGTAAGCAGAGGTAAAATAAAGACGTCTAGAACAGTGGTATGTTGGTAAGTGTGTACCAACCAGCTCTTGGAGTATAGAGGGCTGGATTTGTAGCATTTGCCAATTTCTATGGCATAAATACCTCAGCATAACTAATTTCAAGCAACTAATGTGATGTCACTCAACATGGTATTGGGAAGAGGTAGACAGTATCAACATTCTATAGTATTTCTGCCAAACAGATACAATTGAGACAATACTTAGACACAATATTCCATAGATACAGGTACAACATTCAACCACATCCAGTTAAACGTTTTTAAGTGCTTCATTTCACCTAATTCTCACAACATTCATTCATGTATTCTTTTCTTTAATAAATATTTTTAGCGCCTACAGTGTGCTGGACATGGTTCTAGGTGCTGGGATTAAAGCATGGAAAACAAAAACCAGATAAACATCTTTGTCGTCATTGAGCCAAAGCAGATATAATTATTGTATGCATTTTGCAGCTTAGGAATTGAGGTGTACAAAGATTAAATAACATGATTAAGATCACTCTGTTAAAACATAGCTGACTCAGAACAGGAAATCAGCATTCTGATTCTAAATCCAGCAGGTGATTACTACTGTATCACACAGTTGAACTGGATTTATCAGACCTCTATTTTTATCAGCAGATGGTTGAATAAGTAAAATGAATTTCTGTGACCTTTCAAATAAATTTGGGTCATTTTTCTTGGAAGCTTTTCTGGAGTGAACTTTAAAATACTACAATTAATAATGATTATATTACCCTGGAACTCTGTGACAACTTCTTCTGAAGAACTCTAAGAATCCTCTGAATATATTTAACTAGGTTCTTCAAGTGAATCACTTATTATCTGAGAGTAAGATATACTTTAAAATGACATTAATTACATTAACCCTTTCAGCTCCATGTTGTTGTTGTCGTTAGGTGCTGTTGAGTCAGTCCTGTGTAATCTGGCTGCACTTCTTCCAGGACAGATTTGTTCATTCTTCTGGCAGTCCATGGTATATTCAATATTCTTCAACAACACCATAATTCAAATACATTGATTCTTCTTTGGTCTTCCTTATTCGTTGTCCAGATTTCCCATGCATATGAGGCAATTGAAAATACCACGGCTTGGGTCAGGCACACCTTAGTCCTCAGAGTGAACTCTTTGCTTTTGAACACTTTAAACAGGTCTTTTGCAGCAGATTTGCCCAATGCAATACATCGTTGGATTTCTTGACTGCTGCTTCCATGGGTGTTGATTGTGGATCCAAGTAAAATGAAATCCTTGACAACTTCAATTTGTTCTTTGTTTATCATGATGTTGCATATTGGTCCGGTTGTGAGGATTTTTGTTTTCTTTATGTTGAGGTGTAATCCATACTGAAGTCTATAGTCTT
>NW_004444095.1:1913413-1967607 GCF_000243295.1 Trichechus manatus latirostris | reverse complement strand
TGAGGATTTTTGTTTTCTTTATGTTGAGGTGTAATCCATACTGAAGTCTATAGTCTTTGATCTTCATCAGTAAGTGCTTCAAGTCCTCTTCACTTTCAGAAAGCAAAGTTGTGTCATCTGCATATCACAGGTTGTTAATGAGTCTTCCTCCAACCCTGAAGCTGAGTTCTTCTTCTAGTCCAGCTTCTTGGATTATTAGCTCAGCACACAGATTGAATAAGTACGGTGAAAGGATACAACCCGGACACATACCTTTCCTGATTTTAAACCATGCGGTATCCCCTTGTTCTGTTTGAACAACTGCCCCTTGGTCTATGTACAGGTTCTGCGTGAGCACAATTAAGTGTTCTGGAGTTCCCATTCTTCCCAGTGTTATCCATAATTTTTATAATCCACATAGGTGAATGTGTTTGCAGAGCCAATAAAACACAGGTAAACATGCTTCTGGTGTTCTCTGCTTTCAGCCAGGATCCATCTGACATCAGCAATGATATCCCTGGTTCCCCATCCTCTTCTGAATCCGGCCTGAATTTCTGTTGATGTACTTCTGCAACCGTTTTTTAATTATCTTCAGCAAAATTTTACTTGCATGTGATGTTAATGATATTGTTCAATAATTTCCACATTCTGTTGGCTCACCTTTAATGGGCACAAATATGGATCTCTTCCTGTCGATTGGCCAGGTAGCTGTCTTTACAATGAAGAAGTCGTTGGTCTTGCAAAATTCTATCGTGTGATCTCAGGCATCGTTTCTATCACCAAGGCCATATTTTCCAACTAACGATTCTTCGTCTTTGTTTCCAACTTTCACATTCCAATCACCAGTAATTGTTAATGCATCCTGATTGCATGTTTGATCCATTTCAAACTGCAGAAGTTGGTAAAACTCTTCTCAATTTCTTAATCTTTGGCATTAGTGGCATTAGGTTGGTGGGTAAATTTCAATAATAGTCATATTAACTGCTCTTCTTTGTAGACATATGGATATTATCCTGTCACTGACAACATTGTACTTCAGAATAGATCTTGAAATGTTCTTTTGGCAATGAATGTGATGCTGTTCCTCTTCAATTTGTCATTCCCAGCATAGTATACCATATGATTGTCTGATTCTAAATGGCCAATACCAGTCCATTTCAGCTCAATAATGCCTAGGATATCTATCTTCAAGCATCCCATTTAATTTTTGACAACTTCCAAATTTCCTAGATTCATAATTCGTACATTCCATGTTCCAATTATTAATGGATGTTTGCAGCTGTTTCTTCTCATTTTGAGTTGTGTCACACCAGCAAATGAAGGTCCCGAAAGCTTGACTCCATCCACATCATTAAGGTCAACTCTACTTTGGGGAGGCAGCTCTTCCCCAGTCGTATTTTGAGTGTGTTCCAACCTGAAGGGCTCATCTTCCATCACTATAGCAGACAATGTTCCACTGCTATCCCTAAGATTTTCACTGGCCAATTTTTTTGAAGTAGATTGCCAGGTCCTTCTTCTTTGACTGTCTTAGCCTGGAAGCTCTGTTTAACCCTCTCCACCATGGGTGACCCTGATTGTATTTGAAATACCGGTGGCATAGCTTCCTGGATTACAGCAATATGCAAGCCACTACAGTATGACAAACTGACCGACGAGTGGTTGGCATGTCCATAGACTCGTGATTTTCTTTCTTCCAAAGAAAAATATTAAGGTCTGTCAATTTCCTCTACAAAATAATAAACTAAATTGAATATGTAGTCAACAGAATTACTGCAATCCAGTTGTAAAGGAACTTTTTAAAACATTTATAATCTACAAATTTGAACATATGCGTATATTCTCGTAATTAAAAATGTTTATTGCTTCCTTGCCCTATTTGTCATAAAAGAAAAGCAAATTATATTGAAGTTATGTGCTATGAAGAGCTGCTTGTTTACCAGAGACCTCCAACAATACCAGCCAAAATTTGACTAATTCCCTTTATCTTACTGTTATCGTTCAGGTACTTTTGACTCCTTTTTTATCCTTTTCCTGCCGTGTGCAACTTGCTGCTATCTCTTCCTTCCACTCATTATTGTTGTCCATTTCCATGGTTTCTGTTTGTAGCTAGGAATTTGTCATCTCATTCTTAATTATTGGATTACCTGGTCTACCATCTACCCATTTTCAATATCTCATTATACCACTATTTTACTAATCTTCCAAGAAATATATCAGTCTCATTATATCATTTACCAGCTCAAAAAATGTCAATGGCTTTCCAGTCTTCACAGGCTAAAGTTCACTTGCATATTTTAACTTTCACATTCTGAGTTCAAGCCTCCTTTTCAACTCTCCCGTTTCTATCTCCTTAGGAGAACCCTCAAGTCCCATCACCCCCATCTCATGCCTCATATCTCATGTCCTCCTGACTCTTTCCTTATGGACAATGACACTTTGCCTGTCTTTTAATCTTCCAACTTCAGCTCAAAGCAAGACTTTTCTGTGAATACGTCTTTGATTTCTCCCACCTCTGGCCTCCTGTAGCACTTTTTTTCATACATAACTTTTGGGACTTAATTAAATCTACATTTTTGTGATTTTTTTATAATATTGCGTCTTACTCATTTTATACTTTTCAAGTCTATTCATCTTGTTCCTACAACCACCCTGTAAGGTCCTTTAGGTCAGAGAGGACAAGAGAGGGCAAGAGCACACTGTTTAAATCTACACATACTGCGTAAATTCTGGCAAATTAGTTAAATTAACCCCTGTGAGCCTCAAATGCCTCATCTGTAAAATGGGATACTACTACTTAGCTTATAGAGTTATTGTAAGAATTAAATAAAGATGGATATGAAAGGGATTTAGCAATGCTTGGCACAAAGTAGTCTTAATCAGTTGCCGTTGAGTCCATTCCAACTCATGGAAACCCCAAGTATGTCAGAGAGGAACTGTGCTCCATAGGATTTTCAATGACTAATTTTTTTGGTTAGCAGCCAAGATCATTAACCCTATGCACCACCCAGGGATTTCTGGCCCATAGTAGGTACTCATTAAATGCTAGTTATTATTCTCTTTTTCTTCAAAGCTCTGCAATTCTATATCCCTATTACCTTCTTTGGAGCCCCGGTGGCGTAGTGGTTAAGAGCTATGGCTGCTAATCAAAAGATCAGCAGTTCTAATCCACCAGTTGCTCCTGGGAAACCTTATGGGGCAGTTCTACTCTGTCCTATAGGATCCCTACCCTCTTTATGGAGCTCTGGCGGCAAAGTGATTAAAAGTTCAGGCTGCTAACCAAAAGGTGGGCAGTTGGAATCCACCAGCTGCTCCTTGGAAACCCTACGGGGCAATTCTACTATGTCTTATAGGGTCACTATGAGTCGGAATCCATTCGACAGCACACAACAACAACAACCCTCTTTATATTTTTTCTAAAAATACATCCTATTTCAACTCTTTCCCCACGTGTCTGTCAGTTTGTTGTGCTGTGGGGGCTTGTGTATTGCTGTGATGCTGGAAGCTATGCCACCGATATTCAGATAGCAGCAGAGTCACCCATGGCGGACAGGTTTCAGCTGAACTTCCAGACTAAGACAGACTAGGAAGAAGGACCTGATAGTCTACTTCTGAAAAGAATTAGCCAGTGAAAACCTTATGAATAGCAACAGAACATTGTCTGATATAGCGCCGGAAGATGAGCCCCCCCAGATTGGAAGGCACTCAGAAGATGACTGCCTCCTCAAAGTAGAGTCAGCCTTAATGACGTGGATGGAGTCAAGCTTTGAGGACCTTCATTTGCTAATGTGGCACGACTCAAAATGAGAAGAAACAGCTGCAAACATACATTAATAATCGGAACATGGAATGTATGAAACATGAATCTAGGAAAATTGGAAATTGTCAAAAATGAAATGGAACTCATAAACATCGATATCCTAGGCATTATTGAGCTGAAATAGACTGGTATTGGCCATTTAGAATCAGACAACCATATGGTCTACTTACTATGCTGGTAATGACAAATTGAAGAGGAATGGCATTGCAGTCATCATCAAAAAGAACATTTCAAGATCTATCCTGAAGTACAACAATGTCTGTGATAGGATAATATAAATACACCTACAAGGAAGACCAGTTAATAGACTATTATTCAAATTTATGCACCAAACACTGAGGCCAAAGATGAAGAAATTGAAGACTTTTACCAGTTTCTGTAGTCTGAAATTGATCAAACATGCACTCAGGATGCACTGATAATTACTGGTGATTGGAATGGGAAAGTTGGAAACAAAGAAGGATCAGTAGTTGGAAAATATGGCCTCATTGTTAGAAACTATGCTGGAGATCACGTGATAGAATTTTGCAAGACCAACAAATTTTTCATTGCAAATACCTTTTACCACCAACATAAACGGTGACTATACACATGGACCTCGCCAGATGGAATACATAGGGGTCAAATCGACTACATCTGTGGAAAGAGATGATGGAAAAGCTCAATATCATCAGTCAGAACAAGGCCAGGGGGTGACTGTGGAACAGACCATCAATTGCTCCTATGCAAGTTCAAGTTGAAACTGAAGCAAATTAGAACAACAAGTCCACAAGAGCCAAAGTACAACCTTGAGGATATGCCACCTGAATTTAGAGACCATCTCAAGAGCAGATTTGACATATTGAACACTAAAGACCGAAGACCAGATGAGTTGTGGAACGACATCAGGGACACCACACGTGAAGAAAGCAAGAGATCATTAAAAAGACAGGAAAGAAAGAAAAGACCAAAAATGGATGTCAGAAGAGACTCTGAAACTTGCTTTTGAACATTGAGTAGCTAAAGCAAAAGGAAGAAATGATGAAGTAACAGAACTGAACAGAAGATTTCAAAGGACGGCTCGAGAAGACAAAGTAAAGTGTTATAATGACACGTGCAAAGACCTGGAGATAGAAAACCAAAAGGGAAGAACACACTCGGCATTTCTAAAGCTGAAAGAATTGAAGAAAAAATTCAAGCCTTGAGCTGCAATAGTAAAGGATTCTATGCGGGAAAATATTAAACGATGCAGTAAGCATCAAAAGAAGATGGAAGAAATACACAGAGTCATTATACCAAAAAGAATTGATCGATGTTCAACCATTTCATGAGGTAGCATATGATCAGGAACTGATGGTACTGAAGGAAGAAGTCCAAGCTGCACTGAAGGCATTGGCAAAAAACAATGCTTCAGGAATTGACAGAGTATCAATTGAGATGTTTCAACAAACAGATGCAGCAGTAGAAGTACTCACTCGTCTATGCCAAGACAGCTACCTGGCCAACTGACTGGAAGAGATCCATATTTATGCCTATTCCCAAGGTGATCCAACTGGATGTGGAAATTATAAAACAATATCATTAATATCAAGTGCAGGTAAAATTTTGCTGAAGATCATTCAAAAGTGGCTGCAGCAGTGTATCGACAGGAACTGCCAGAAATCCAGGCCAGATTCAGAAGAGGACGTGGAACCAAGGATATCATTGCTGATGTCAGATGGATCCTGGCTGAAAGCAGAGAATACCAGAAAGATGTTTACCTGTGTTTAATTGACTATGCAAAGGCATTCAACCGTGTGGATCATAACAGACTGTGGATAACTTTGTGAAGAATGGCAATTCCAGAACACTTAATTGTGTTCATGAGGAACTGGTACATAGATCAAGAGGCAGTTGTTCTATCAGATCAAGGGGATACTGTGTGATTTAAAGTCAAGAAAGGTGTGCTTCAGGGTTGTATCCTTTCACCATACTAATTCAGCCTGTATGCTGAGCAAATAATCCGAGAAACTGGACTATATGAAGAAGAACGGGGCATCAGGATTGGAGGAAGACTCATTAACAACCTGTATTATGCAGAGGATACAACCTTGCTTGCTGAAAGTGAAGAGGACTTGAAGCACTTACTGATGAAGACCAAAGACCAGAGCCTTCAGTATGGATTACACCTCAACTTAAAACAAAAATCCTCACAACTGGACCAATAAGCAACATCATGATAAATGGAGAAAAGATCAAAGTTGTCTAGTATGTCATTTTACTTGTATCCACAATCAATACCTACGGAAGCAGCAGTCAAGAAATCAAAAGACGCATTACGTTAGGCAAATCTGCTGCAAAAGAACTCTTTAAAGTGTTGAAAAGCAAAGATATCACCTTGAAGACTAAGGTGCACCTCACCCAAGCCATGGTATTTTCAATCACATCATATGCATGGGAAAGCTGGACAAAAAAATAAGGAAGACTGAAGAAGAGTTGACGCCTTTGAATTGTGGTGTTGGCAAAGAATATTGAATATATCATGGACTTCCAAAAGAACGAACAAGTCTGTCTTGGAAGAAGTACAGCCAGAATGCTCCTTAGAAGCAAGGACGGCAAGACTACTTCTTACATACTTTGGACATGTTGTCAGAAGGGATCAATCCCTGGAGAAGTACATCATGTTTGGTAAAGTACAGGGTGAACGAAAAAGAGGAAGACCCTCAATGAGATGGATTGACGCAGTGGCTGCAACAATGGGCTCAAGCATAACAACGATTGTGGGCATGGTGCAGGACTGGGCAGGGTTTCGTTCTGTTGTACATAGGGTTCCTATGAGTCAGAACCGACTCGACGGTGTTTTAACGACAACAACATTTCAACTCTTGCCACCTGGCCTCAACATTTGTAATCACTCTTGAAGGGAAGGGAAAGCCTTTGAGGAGGGAACATCTATGTTTATTTACTTCTCAGAAATGCAAGCTTCACTGATCACTCAAGGTGTATCTTCGCTATAGTCATACACACGTCAGCTATGCCCATATGCTCTCAAATGGGCAGCAACAAATATTCCTGAGCATTAGCAAATTTTTACATGCAGCAGAAAATTTTTGTTTGTTTTTGGTGAGTTCTATCTTACACATATACCAAAATATCCCCATTATATTAGGCAACAGTAAAAGAAGAAAATTTCAATAGTCTTAATTGTTTTCACTAACTTCAAAACTCCATTTTTTGTCATTCATAGACACTAAAGATTTTACTGCTTTCCAAATATTGAGGGATTTTGTTCTTATTGTAAAAAACTATAGAGGTTCACTATGTTAAAACTTCAAGAGAGAACTGATGTTGTCATGTCTCGTACGTGATTAGAGAGTCACTGGGGCTGCCATGTCTTCTGACTGAAACTTTCACCCCTAGTCAATCTTTGGACTTACAGCTCAACAGCTTTTGACATCATTTGTTAAAATACACATATGCCTGGAGAGTGAATGGATGCTGAAAACTAAAGTTTTTATACAGTTGACAATTTAGGATAATAACAACCACAGTCCCTATATTAATTTTGTAGGACTGATATAACAAGTACCAAAATCTGACAGGCTTAAAACAACAGAAACTGATCCTGTCACAATTCTGGAAGCTAGCAGTCTGAAGTCAAGATAACATAGGACGATGTTCCCTCTAGAGAAGAATCCTTTCTTGCCTCTTCTAGCTTCTGGTGGTGTGGGGGTGTTCCTTGCCTGTGGAAACATAACTCCAGTCTCTGCCTCCAACTTCACGTGACCTTCATCTCTGTATGTCTTTCTGTGTCCTCTCCTCCTCATATGAGGATGCCAGTCATTGGTGCTTTTAAACAACAAAAGGCCCTAGGAAACATTTATCTGCTTGATTAAAACTACAAATCTGATGTTTTATTTTGATGCTCATTAGTTTTTTTTAGGTTTAGAATGACTATTTTCTGTAAAAGAGATTCTGTAACTGAAGCAAGATACCTCTTAATTCACCAACATTTATTTTATAGGTTTTTTTTTTTGTCTCTATACTACTTAATCAATATTTGAGAGAACATCATTTAAACCAAAATTCCTCTTTTTGGAATCATGGCAGCTTCAGAAAATAAGCATGGGATCATATTCCACTCACAGAAAGTTCCCCTCATACAAAATATTTCAGAGTTGATTTTGTATATATATAGATAGATAGATAGATAGATAGATAGATAGATACACATATACATACACACACACACACACATATTAGCAGATGGCAGAGAGGGAAGAATACTATTGTACTGATATGGTTGAATGGTATCTAGCTACCTTTAAACAAGATCTTTCAAAATTGACCTTTTTATTCCTAGAAAAGATACCCAGGTCTCATGTGCTTTCATTGAAAATCTAACTACATCCACCCCCTACTGACTAAAGTCCAGGTTTATTGAAAGGCTTAGGTAATCAAAATCTTCAGAATATTCCTGAGTCTGACATATCTACCATTTCATTAAAATAGATAGGGAGTATGTCATGGATTGAACTGTGTCCTCCCAAAATATGTGTCAACTTGGCTAGGCCATGATTCCCAGTGTTGTGTGATTGGCCACCATCTTGTCATCTGATATGATTTTCCTATTGTTGCAAATCCTACCTCTATGATATTAATGAGGCAGGATTAGAGGTAGTTATGTTAATGAGGCGAGACTCAATTTATAAAATTAGGTTGTATCTTTAGTCAATCTCTTTTGAGATATAAAAGAGAGAAGTGAGCAGAGAGACAGGGGGACCTCATATCACCAACAAAGCAGTGCCAGGAGCAAAGCCTGTCCTTTGGACCCAAGGTTCCTGCACTGAGAAGCTCCTAGACCAGGGGGAGATTGATGACAAGGACCTTCTTCCAGAACCAACAGAGAGAGAAAGCCTTCCCCTAGAGCTGTCACCCTGAATTTAGACTTCTAGCCTCCTATACTTTGAGAGGATAAATTTCTTTTTTAAAGCCATCCACTTGTGGTATTTCTGTTATAGCAACACTAATTAACTAAGAGTATAATGCTTATTAGAAAATCATCTAAAGTAGCATGTAAATAAAGGAGCCCTGGTGGCGCAGTGGTTAAGCACTCAGCTGCTAACTGAAAAGTTGGCAGTTTGCATCCACTAGCAGCTCTGTGGGAGAAAGATGTGGCAGTTCTTTGCTTCTGTAAAGATTACAGCCCTGGAAAGCCTGTGGGGCAGTTCTACTCTGTCCTATAGGGTCACTATGAGTTGAAATCGACTCTATGGCAACAGGTTTGGTTTTTGGTTTTGCCATGTATACAGGTATTTTATTTAATACCATTAGAAGATAGTATTATATATTATCATGTATAATGGAGAAATTGGAGCCCTGGTGGCATAGTGGTTAAGAGCTTGGCTCTTAACCAAAGGGTCAGCAATTCGAATCCACCAGTTGCTCTTCGGAAACCCCATGGTTAAGTGCTACAGCTGCTAACCAGAGGGTTGGCAGTTTGAATCCACCAGGCGCTCCTTGGAACCTCTGTGGGGCAGCTCTACTCTGTCCTTTAGGGTTGGTATGAGTCAGAATCGACTCAGTGGCAGCAGGTTTGGTTTTTTGGTTATGGGGCATGGGGCAGTTCTACTCTGTCCTATACGGTTGCTATGAGTCCGAATCGACTCGACGGCAACAAGTTTGTTGTTTGACAATAATGATATTTGACATTGTTAATAAGCTCTTTTTTATTTTATTTTTTTAATTCCCACAGAAATAGCCTGTTATACACAACAATGATGTTTGATGTTATAAAAAGTAAAAGGTGCTAATATTTCTTATTTCTAAACATTAATCAGTTCTTTGATCAACTTCCACATCTCCATAGTTCTCCTCTGATGTCACCAACCAGTGAGCAATTCCCAGTAGTTAGGGAATGTCTCATTGAGTAAGTGGCATTCATGTCTCTTCATGTTTCAGGACATCAGGGACAGTGCTAAAGCTTAGCCTGTTTTTCACCTTTCAGTACTCATTATCCTAATAACACGTGCGTCCCAAGAAAGAATTCATTAAGACCAGAGGGAGAATACATATAATTTTTTATAGTACAGTGTTTAAAATGAAACTGCTTTTGGCCTGTGTGGTCTCAGTGGGTGCAAGGCAACATCCAGGATGCTAGCTCATCTCACACCGAGTTTAATAAAGGGTATCCTATAAAAAGCTAATTTCTTGCTGGTAAATTGCTTTTTAAGTAATGCTTGCTGTTGCAAGAGGCTCCTTCATAGCACTGACTCTGGGAGCCATATTTGAAAGGCTAGATGTGCTCTGTGAGATAAGGTAGGATCCAGGTGGAATTCTCCTTATGGGATGACAATGTATATAACTAATATTGTCCTTTGAGACTAGTTTGCATGCAGTTGCTGGTATGGCACTGTTCAGCAGCCTGCTGCAGATAAGAATGAGTGATGATGCCCTAGATTTTAATGGAACTTTTAGAGTGCATGCAGCAGTGGGGTGCAGTCTTCAGCAAAGAAAAACGAGCTGACTTGCAGGCATGAGAGGTCATCAAGAAAGATAAAAAAATAGGACATCCACTCTAGGCTAGGCAAGGCTTTTTAGAGGATATTATGGAAATGAGCAAGAAACAATTTAATTTTTATAATGCCACTCCTTTTAACTTTAAAATACAAGGCCAAGGTACTGTGTTTTTCATAATGATTAAAGATTTGGAACAGTCTTTCTGTTGAACCCTGCTGCATTTGTTTGGCAGAAAAGTAATGTGACAAGGAATAAAACTGGGATCAGAAAATAAACAAACATGTTCTGTCAACTACCCAATACAAGTTTAAAAGGAAAGAGAGAAAAAAAAAAGAATTTTGATGAACACTTTCATCCTTAAACTGACAGAGGGATTTAGTTTCCTAAGGCCCCATTCTTTAAAGTTAGCTTGATCTGAGGATGGTAACATCTCTCTTTAAAAAAAAATGTCTGTATGAGGTCAATGAGAAATACATATCCATGGATCATACAGCAGAGTCCTTCTGGATGAAATCTGGTATAAGAGGCTGATGTGATGTTAGGTTTATTTTTGTCTGTTGTTGTTTTGTTGATTTTACTTGTCATTTGGTAAATTATTCAACCCTAAATATATTGAAACAGATGAAGACCTTATAAAACTATCATACTTTGTATCTTGTTGGTTTTGTCACAATTTGATGCTACTAATACTCAACATGTAATATTACATATATATGTGTATGTATGTGTATATATATAAGTATGTATATATATATGTGTATACGGAACCATGGTGGCACAGTGGTTAAGAGTTACAGCAGCTAACCAAGAGGTCAGCAGTTCAAATCTACCAGCAGCTCCATGGAAACCCTACAGGGCACTTCTACCCTATTCTATAGGGTCGCTATGAGTCAAAATAGACCCAACAGCAACAGGTTTGGTTTTTGGTTTTATATGTATGTACATATACATATACATATATATATATAGTTGTTATTAGGTGCCGTCAAGTCGGTTTCGACCGTATGTACAACACGATGAAACACTGCCCAGTCCTGCGCCATCCTCACAATCATTGCTATGTTTGAGCCCATTGTTGCAGCCACTGTGTCAATCCATCTTGGTGAGGGTCTTCCTCTTTTTCGCTGACCCTCTGCTTTACCAAGCACGATCTCCTTCTCCAGGGACTGGTCCCTCCTGATAACATGTTCAAAATATGTAAGATGAAGTCTCCCCCACCCTTGCTTCTAAGGAGCATTCTGGCTTTACTTCTTCCAAGACAGATTTATTCATTCTTCTGGCAGTCCATGGTATTTTCAATATTCTTCACCAACACCATAATTCAAATGCATTAATTATATATATATGTATGTATGTGTGTATATATGTATATATATATATACACACACATACATATGTATATACATACACACATATGATTACTTTATTTTAGGAATCAAAACAAAAATACTTTAAGCTTACGTATTTCTAGATTTTTTTCTGGATTACAAAGGAGGAGTAACCATGGTATAGTGCAAAAGATTTTGAATTTGCAGTCAGAAGATATATCTCTGCCACAGACTGTGTGACCTTAAATAAGTTCCTCAACTTACTGAATCTTAGTTTGTTTAGAGTTTTCTATAAAATGGGCACCTATTTAGAATCTGAGGAGCACAGTTCTACTCTGACACACCTGGGTCCCCATGAGTCAAAATCAACTCAAAGGCAAGGGTTTGGTTTCTTTGTGTTTGCTTGTTTTTACCTAGACTAAAAAGTGCTATGCAAGTTTATAGAATTTTCATTACTTAGAATTTTGACCTTACTATTCTTAGAGAATGGTTGAATCTAGAAAATTTTACTCCCAAAAAACTGTTTACTTAAAGAGAAGTAATGTCATATCTTTATGTTAAAAAAAAAAAAGCTCCCCTTGAGTATAGTCTGTAGTGTTTTCAGTGGCTGATTTTTTGGGAGTGGATGTCCAGGTCTTTCTTCCAAGACACCTCTGGGTGGACTTGAACCTCCAACCTTTCCATTAGCAGCCGAGCTAACCATTTACACCACCCAGGGACTCTATGTCTTTATCTTTATACAGAATATTAATTATACATGTATGTCAAAATATAAGTTTTAAAAAATACTCTAGATGTTTTTAAAGATTGAATGTGTGCAGAAGGAATTTTATAAGCTATATTAAAGGGGTAAAATATCTGAGGAAATGAAGATGATGAGAAAGTACTGAGTTGCTCTAAGTATAGAAATACAAAACTTCAAATTGTAGAAAAATGTGAGGTCAACTGAGTTTTTTTTTTTTTTTCTCACAAAATGGTTTAGGTAATTTAAAAATGATTTAGATAAACAGGATAGACAATGCAAAATTCTATATTTCTTCAAGTCTAAGATTCACCATTATTCAATCAAAAATCATTTTTAATCCACCTATAAGAAAAGCAGTGAGGTAAGTCTTGAGAAGAAACTAAGAAAAACAAAACTTGATCCTTTGCTCTCAAAAACTATATCTGGAATAAGTGAAGTAAGGTTTTGCTTTGAATAGCCCATATTTTCCAGAGCTGTCCATTATAACATTAAAATAGTTTGCTGAAATCTTTTCTCTGTGGGCATATCTGCCTAACCCATTTTGCCGTCAAGTCGATTTCAAATCATAGCGACCATATAGGACAGAGTAGAACTGCCCCACAGGGTTTCCAAGGAGCCAGCTGGTGGATTTGAACTGCGACCTTTTGGTTAGTAGCCGAGCTCTTAACCAGTATGCCACCAGGGCTTCATATCTGCCTAGGGTGCTAAAATTGTTTAAAAACTTTTTTATATTACTAAATAGAATTTCTGAATCATAAACAATAGCTTTAGAGATGGCGGAGACTTCAAGTATCAAGTAGTTCAACCATTTTGCGTAGTCGACAAAGGCACTGAGCTCCATTTCTTAAGGTCAGATGTCTTGTTGAAGACACATAGTAGCATAGCTAAATCAAGAACCTCTTGAGGGTGAAAATTTTTGTTCCTGCAATGGCTTTGTTTTGGAATTGTAAAACAGTGCCTGTTTGCTAAGCTAAATCGAAAATCTTCTTTGCTCTGGGGGAGGAAAATAGCTACAAAAATAGACTTATCTTCCAGACTGTGGGTCACAACAATCTAAAGAAATTGTTTCTATAGCAATAAAGTTTAATACTTTCAATAGAGCCAGTAAAGCTTAATGGAGAGGATAAAAAATATCTTAGGGGTTTACCATACACATGGAGAAAGCTAAAAGAATAAACCAGTTACAAGGGAACAAATTTTAATAGTAGTAACAATAATACTGGGGGCAGTGGTGATTCAGTGGTAGAATCCTCGCCTTCCATGAGGGAGACCTGGTTTTAATTTCTGGCCAATGTACATAATGTGCTGGAGCCCTGGTGGCGCCGTGTTTAAAAGCTACGGCTGCTAACCAAAAGGTTGGCAGTTTGAATCCACCAGCTGCTCCTCGGAAACCCTATGGGGAAGTTCTACTCTGTCATAAGGGGTCGCTATGAGTCAGAATTGACTCGACTACAACAGGTTTGGTTTAGGTTTTTTTTGTTTGTTTGTTTGTTTGTTTTTTGGTATCTAATGTGCAGCCACCATCCACTATCCGTGGAGGTTTGTGTGTTGTTACGATGCTGAACAGGCTAAGATGGTCAGATGTGCAACCGATCATGAGGATGGCACAGCACCAGACAGCGTTCAGTTCCAGTGTGCATGGAGTCATCGTGAGTGGGAAGCTGATGCAGTGACAGCTAACAACAACAGTAATATTACTAACATTAAAGTTCTCACTTATTTTCTATTATGTGCATAGTGACTAGGCAGTTTATATCTGCTTTCTTATTCCATCTTTAAATCACATTTACAACAGATCACCTCTTTAATTTCAATGAAAGCCCAGTGAAGTGGAAGGGGATTATACAAGCAAGTTAAATGTAGGTATATCATGTCCAATATGTGGACTATTGCGGTCTAGAGGGCTTGGGCTTAGTTCCTATTGGAAGACAAACAGAACTATCATTCATTTCTTAAAAAAAATTAAGGTCCCAGAGTTACCAATGCTTCTCATAGATAGATTGGAATGTGTGATAAAAGGGCACAACCAGTCACCTTGGGTTAAACAAATGGTAACTTTTCTTCCATTTTGAGATTGAGAAGCTTAACCAACTCTAGATATAAAGATGATCTGTTACCCTTTATAACCTTTGTGAGGGAAAATCAGTGTTTCTCTCAGCTCTAGGAGGTGGGTGACCAGTAAGGTGTCCATTGAAACTCCTCAACACCCTTTTACAGTTTATTCAATGTTCACCAGAGAAAAGTAGATGGGATTATTTCTGCGGACCCTTCTAACAATACTTTATCTCATGAGCAGAGACATACCTTTTAGTGAATAAATTGTTCCCTTTGTGCTCTTTGTGATAAACATCACCTCTGAGAACAAACATAAAGTAATGACATTGAATTAAAAGACAGTGGAGAAGCAACAGTGACCAGAATTTATTCGAGTAGAAGGACAATGTGACCAGATGTGCCTTGCATTCGACTCTGAAGATTACCAGGCTGGGCCAGGCTTTGGCCATCATGATGAGCAGGGCATTCTGTGAATGGAAATCCCCAGTCAAGGTCCTGCTGCTCCCAGAAGATAATGGCTGGTAGAAACCTCACCTGTCTTTCGCATGTGCCAAACTGCTTGCCATCTTCTATTATAAAATTTCATTTCCAGGGAATGCTATCAAGAAGTCATGATCTCACTTCCTCATTAACACTCAGAATTTCTCAGAGCGGCAGGTGTATAACAGTCATCACTTTTGTGCAGCGCGGAAAGGACACTGATCAGACATCATATTCTCTAGCCACTGTTTTAAGGTCCATATAATATCAGTGAAACCATTTCACACTAGCATAGCCATGTATCTATACTTTATGAAGAAGTTCTTAGCGAATGGTGCATTAAATCAACATGATTGATTTTTACCTCTGATGACTTCAAAAAGATCACCTAAGACAAGCTTATTGAAGTTGTCACCATTCTTTCTGCAGCTTTGTTGTGCCAGGAGGAACAGATGGTGAAGTCAGAAGTGATCAGAGGAATGGTGGGGTAAGGGTGACTACTGGGGACCTGCTCAGTGAGACCTGCTAGCAGCTTCCTTGAGCAGTATTTTAACCCATGCCCATTCTAGAAATCTGTACCCCTAAGTGGCTTGACATCCTAGCATGCTTCATGATTCTTACCCTAATTTTCAAATGTATCTGACTGCTGTTTCTTCAACAGTATTCTCTGCCCTGTTTACCCTAAAACTCAACTGATCAAATTTTAAAATGCAAATAAAAGCACCTACTCCCTCCACTCCAGTTTCATTTTGTTAAAGTGAGTGATTTATTGAAGTATAATTTACATACAGTGAAATTCACTCTTTTAAGGTGTACAGTTTGATGAGTTTTGACAAGCATATACAGTCCTGTAGCCACCCACCACCACAATCAAGACATAGAATATTTCAATCACTTCAAAAAGTTTTCTCATACCCCCATTGCAGTCTATTAGGCATTGTAGTATGCTTTTGTGCCTTCGAATTTGCAATGAAATTTTTATGAAGGCAGAGCTTTTTTATCTATTTTAATGAAATAGTAAGCCTTCTGTGGATTCTTTTATTAATTTTATTCTGAAGGAACTCTAACCAGGTTAAAAAAATCGGGTCAGGTTAAGATGTGATCCCAGTGGGAAAGCTCAACTATAGACTATATGATTTAAAATAAGAAAAAAGATAGTGAGATTTGAGGGGGGAGGAATTAGCCTTTCTGTTTTTAACTAGTATCATATACCATCTTTATAGGTCCTCCATTCCATTCAAAATATGTCTATAGGTATGTATTTAGTTAATGCTTCTCTTGAGAAATTTTAATCACATTAAAATTAATGTGATTGGTCAGACTGTCTGAGATAAAAGTACACAGTCATATTTTAAAACGTATTTAAGTCTCTGTAAATATGCCTGCACATATTGACAATGCTTACTATTCATTGCGTGAGTGAAAAGCAATGTAAATATTGTTTGGTCTATGAAGGAAGTTCCATTTATGTAAGTTTGCATTTATATAATGCCAGAGCATCTGGAATTTTTAAAGTAACAGATGGCTTTGTGTTTTTAATTGTTTGAATACTTGATATCATGTGGAAAATAATAACTCAGATGACTTACCGAGTTTCTTCCTTTTCATGTTGACATACTAAAATGTAACTTTTGTCACAGACTGCTGAACAGTGGTAGATCATCGGAACACTGCATTTGTGCATTGTGGTGTGGGGTCTGTTCTTATCCTCTACTGAGTGGAATGCAAGTTCGCTTCAGAACTTCATGCCTCACTGTCCACTGCCTTCTCATGGGTATAGTGTGAATGTAATTAGATGAATTCCATAAAGTGCTTTAAGCTCTTTGGAGAAAGATACTCTCTGAATAATTATTCTTAACTCCCACATGCTCTTATGATATAAACTATTCTGCCAGGAAATCCTTTTTAGGGATTATCACTTAAAATGAAATTTTCATTATTAAAAGCAGGAAGAGTATACAGCCACTGACAGACTAAAATAAGCTTTAGGTGACTGCTTTTAAATACGCAGAAATCTTGAACTATGGAGCCATCCATGCCTGAAAATACTAAGCAATACTGAAAATTGGTGGCAAATTTGTAATATTAATCATTGCATTCAGTAGTAGTAGAAAAAAAAGCCATATGCCTTTTAAAAATAAATGCACAATTCTGTATTCTAGAAATATGTAAATTTAGGCATTAAAAAAAAACAGTATGCCAGGTGGATTATTTTATGGCTCTGAAATTGAGATGGGCTTAATTTACTCAATCGATAACAATGAATCTTTAAAGAGGTAGTTCTCAGTCTTGGCTAGACATTGTAATCATCTGGGAAGTTCTAAAAATTGCCTGGGTCCCACTTGCAGAAATTTTGATTTAATTTGTCTTGTGTGAGGCCTAGGAATGGGAATTTTTAAAAATTCTCTTGTAATTCTAGTGTGCAGTTTAGATTGGGGGCCGTTACTATAAACTTGAGGAAGAAATTAACTTCCTCAGGACAGACACATGAAGTAGATGCCCACTAACTGAAAATAAGATATTTTTCCCATGCTTATCTTGCTCATCACGATCAAGGCTTGCTCTGATGAGGTAAGCTCATGGGCCAACCAAAAAGCGTGAAGAGACCTAATGATCACCTGATCCAAGAACCCAGTTTTATAGATGGAAATAATAAGACCCAGGAGAGCAAACTGACCAGTCTAAGGTTAACCAGGCATAGTTAACCAGTTAAGGTTAACCAGAATAGTTTGCTGATTCTAGCCAATGCTGGCATCAGAATTATTTTTATGGCTTACCCAATTGAGGCACCTCTTTGCAGCAGTGCTTGACAGAGGTTCTTTTATTTGGATCATTATAAGGGTAAAAATAGATTGATTTAAAAGAACTGAACCCACACCATGGAATGGAAGATATACAGTTTAAAGTTATAAATGATGTATTTCCAAGGAAATGCACAGCCATTCCTCACTGCACTGGTGTAGTTATAACTGGTTATCTCTTAGTGATGGTCCTGGTTTTAAGATAATTCATCATTTATTATCCTGAATCATTATGTACTTTTGTATATTCACTCACTCACTCATTCAACACATTTTTATTGTTTTAGAGCTGCTAAATGGCTCGCAGTATATTGGTGGTTCAGTGGTAGAATTCATGCCTTCCATATGAGAGACCACTCATCTGTCAGTGTGTCATACTGTGATTGCTTGCATGTTGCTGTGATACTAGAAGCTATGCCACCAGCATCTCGAACACCAGCAGGGTCACCGTTGGTGGACAGGTTTCAGTGGAGCTTCAAGACTAAGACAGACTGGGAAGAAGGACTTGGCAATATACTTCGGAAAATTGGCCAGTGAAAACCTTATGAATAGCAGTGGAACATTGCCTGGTAGAGTGCTGGAAGATGAGCCCTCAGGCTGGAAGGCACTCAAAAGACGACTGGGGAAGAGCTGCCTCCTCAAAGTAGAGTCAACCTTAATGACATGGATGGAGTCAAGCTTTTGGGACCTTCATTTGCTGATGTGGCACAACTCAAAATGAGAAGAAACAGCTGCAAATATCCATTAATAATCAGAACATGGAACGTACAAAGTATGAATCTAGGAAAATCGGAAGTTGTCAAAAATGAAATGGAACGCTTGAAGATAGATATCCTAGGCATTAATGAGATGAAATAGACTGGTATCTGGCCATTTGGAATCAAACAATCATATGGTCTACTGTGCTAGGAATGACAAATTGAAGAGGAACAGTATCACATTCATTGTCTCAAAAAGAACATTACAGGATCTAACCTAAAGTACAACACTGTCAGTGATAGCATAATATCCATACACCTACAGGAAAGATCAGTTAATATGATTATTATTCAAATTTGCACAACAACCACTAATACCAAAGATGAAGAAAGTGAGATTTTTACCAACTTCTGCAGTCTGAAATTGATCAAACATGCAATCAAGATGCATTGATAATTACTGGTGATTGGGATGCAAAAGTTGGAAACAAAGAAGAAGGATCAGTACTTGGAAAATATGACCTTGGTGACAGAAATGATGACAGAGATTGCATGATAGAATTTTGCAAGACCAGTGAGCTATTTCATTGGAAACACCTTTTTTCAACAACATAAATGGCAACTATACACGTGGACCTCACCAGTTTGAATACACAAGAATCAAATCAACTGCATCTGTGGAAAGAGACGATGGAGAAGCTCAATATTATCAGCCAGAACAAAGCCAGGGACTGACTTTGGAACAGACCATCAGTTGCTCATATGCAAGTTCAAGTTGAAGATGAAGAAAATTAGAACAAGTCCACGAAAGCTAAAGTACAACCTTGAGCATATCCCACCTGAATTTAGAGACCATCTCAAGAATAGATTTGATGCGTTGAACACTAATGACTGAAGACCAGACAAGTTGTGGGATGACATCAAGGACATCATACATGAATAAAGGAAAAGGTCATTAAAGAAACCAGGAAGAAAGAAAAGCCAAAATAGATGTCTGAAGAGACCCTGAAACTTACCCTTGAACTTAGAATAGCTAAAGCAAGTGGAAGAAATGATGGACGAAATGGAAGTAAAAGAGCTGAACAGAAGCTTTCAAAGGGTAGCTGGAGAAAACAAAGTAAAGTATTATAACGAAATGTGCAAAGACCTGAAGTTGAAAACAAAAAGGGAAGAACATGCTCGATATTTCTCAAGCAAAAAGAACTGAAGAAAAAATTCAAGCCTCAAGTTGCAATATTGAAGGATTCTATGGGCAAAATATTAAATGACATAGGAAGCATGAAAAGAAGATGGAAGGAATACACAGAGTCACTGTACCATCCCTGGAGAAGGACATCATGCTTGGTAAAATGAAGAGTCAGCAAAAAAGAAGACCCTCCATGAGATGGATTGACACAGTGACTGCAACAATGGACTCAAATATAGCAACGATTGTGAGGATAGCGTAGAACCAGGCAATGTTTTGTTCTGTTGTACATAGGTTCACAGTGAATTGGAACCAACTCAACGACACCTAGCAACAACAATTTGGGAGACCGTTCTGTCATTCAATTCCTGGTTAATGCACCTCATAGGCAGCCACCACCCATCTGTCAGTGAGGTTTGTGTGTTGCTATGTTGCTGAGTAGCGTTCAGCAGAGCTTCCATACTAAGATGGACTAGGAAAAAAGGCCTGGTAGTCTACTTCTAAAAATCAGCCAATGAAAACCCTATGGATCAAAAATATCTGATCCTCAACTGTTCATAGGGATGGCACAGGACCAGGAAGTGTTTCTTTCCATTGTGCACGGGGTTGCCAGGAGTCGGGGGCTGACTGAAAGGTAGCTAACAACAATAACGACATGCCTGACACTGTATTTGATGCAAATGATCTGCAGTGAACAAAAGACAGCCCCGAAGTTTAAGGAATCAAGCCTTCCGGTTACTATCTTTTATCATAGCAGATATAAAATTTAAGGCCCTCTTTCTTTGTTTGCAATTATTCAGAATTCAGTTCTTAAATTATGGATTTTGTTTCAACTAAAGAAAGTTCAGCAACTATGTTTCCATTGATTTTGCTGTTTTTGTTCCTAATTCCCACTACACAAATCTATGCTACTCAGGATTTAGAGAGGGTGTGATGTTCCCTGTAATTTGCACTTTGAGTAATGTTTCAAGTTCATCATTGTCCTCTGGAGTTTGGAGTGATGGCTAATAAAGAATGCTTGCAGATTAAATTGTTTCTGGAAGATTTCTCCAAATTTTATACAGCTCTTTTCCCTGTGGGTGTTTCCTGATATTCATTATAATTACCTTGAGTAGAAAGATGTTGGTGGGCATCACTTAACCTTCTCAGTATTTAACCTTCTCTTAGTATTTCAAAAATTGATAGTCATCCTATGTTGATTGCTTTGCACTAGCACTCTTGACACAATTCTGATTTACATTATTTTCCTTATTTCCAATGTTTATTTATGGGGATGCCATGTTATTAGGCAGGTATAAAGCCATGGCCAAGTCACTTTTGTTAAGGAGCTCAGCAGTCATGTTTGTAAATTTCTGAATGTGGTTTGAACTCCCTTTTTGTCCTTTATATGTTTTTCTATTTCTCAGCAAGAAAATTTTAGGAAAAAGTGGAAATGGTAATCAAATGCCATGAGTGCTACATGCGGGTGCCATTAGTAGTAGTAGGGAGAAATAGAAAACAGTGGCAAAGATGCATTTAACAAGTAAATGAGCTCTTAAGATTCACCATGGAAGCTGCCCCTTCTGTGAAAGGCAGTTAATAGCTAACTGCAAAGCTGTATTGTATCGATTTGGCTTTAACCTTTAAGCTAATGTGAAAATATGGAACTGTTTTGTGGATTTCACTTTTTTTTTAAATTACCATCAATTAACATTTACTCAGCGACTACTCATGAGAGAAGCATAATTTGTTCTTGAACAGAGCTAGTTATTTGCACTAGTATTCCTCTTTCTCCTGCTTCCCTGCCTGCCTGCCTTCCTTCCATCCAACAAAGAAAATTATATAAAACAATTTTTGGCTAGCCAGCACTGGACTCTGACGTAAAATCTCCAAAGATGTGCTAGAAATTAACCACAAAATGGGTAACTTTTCCATTTTTGTTTGGTTTTTATATTTCTTACTAGGAAAGTAATAAATGTTCATCATAGGATTTGAAAAATACAGGAAAGTTTACAGAAGACAAAATCAGTCATAATCCTACCAATGTATTGGCATTTTCTTTTTTGTTTCAAATGTATTCATTATGCTATTCACCAGTGATTTTCAAATTTCCCTACTCATCTTTCATCTTACGACTTATTTTTCTACCTTTTGCCCCTCTACAATAAATGAATAATTGTTTAAATGAATAAATATTTAAATGCATGGATGTTTAAATGAATAAATATTTAAATGAATGAATGAATACAAATTCAATAACTTTCACACACAGGCACAACTTAGAACTTCAGTAATTCCATCATTTCCCCAGAGTCACAAATGAGCTGAGAAGCACATTGGAAGATAACAGTGTTATCTTCTCATATTGCCAGTATGGTTCAAAATTCACCACCATTACTGAACAAGCATTTGGAGCATTGAGGAAATGTCCATGACCCCTTTGAATTCTATAACTTCTCCTGAGTGCATTTTAAGAACCAGGTTACAAGTGAGTTTTCTGACTTGGCCTATTTAACCTGTTAAGTCAGTTCCATGGAAGTTCTTTGGTGGGCACAAGGTTACAATGAAGAGATCAACAGGAAGATGCATTTCCCTATACATGTGAGATTAATCTGGAGCAGTGAGGTCGCACATAAAGCAAGTGGCCATGTCTGTATAACTTGAAATAAAACAGTTTCTGAGGGATAATGGTGCTCCAGTGTTGTTGTGCAAATGACTGATGTACAAGTTCTGGCCAATTTTTCTCGAGTTAGTCTGTGTCAGTGGGAATCTCATCTCTGGGGGAGCAGCCCCATGCCTTGTCAGGTGCTGAGCCCACGGAAGGTTAATGAGAAAAGAAGGCCTCTTGTCAGACTGTTCTCTGGATGATACATGGGGTTCTTAGTTTTGGCTCCTTAAGAAGATTTTTCTTACCTATCCTACTAACTTAGGTGCATTTTATCGATGTCGAAGAGGCTCAGTGGGGGAAATAAAATATTTAGGTGGGGGAGGGGTAACATTCTGAGAAATTTGGCCTAACTTACTTTTATATTTTTAGTTCATTTATAGTTATTTTATTTCTTTTATTTTGTCAACTGAATTTTATTTGCATACCATGGCACAGGATTTCTCTGCCTCACACCTGTCACTCCTATATTTAGCATGGTTAGATTGTCTTGTTAGATTGAAGCGCTTTAATTGTCTTCCTTATCCGGGTTTTAAAAAATCTCCCAGGCAATCTCCTGGGTAACTGATGGATAAAATCGGAGATTTAAAGGTGCTAGGTTTCCCACGCTTCTAACAGTTGCCGCTTTGGGTGTATAAAATTCCTCAGCTTTCTTCTTTTGTTTATGGAGTCTCATGGTGGCAATAGCAGGTTTTTAGCTAAAATTATTGTGCTGTCGAGTTGGGTCTCTAGTGCACCCAGAAGAGTTTGCATTATTTACAGAGGCTGGGCTCTCATTTTAAGTCCTGTTGCTTCGGTGCCCGTTATCATTCTTGACAAACTCTTCCAGCCTGTTGTCTGTTTTCCTCTGTTTGCTCCCATTTATTTTCACGAACAACCAGCTGAGCAAAGATTTACATAGCTTTTGTTTAAACAAATCCTGTACAGTTCACTCTTTCAGCCAGTATCACAACTACTTTCCCAGACACAGTTACATTTTCCTATTTTATTCCCAGATTCCGTGCATTTGCTGTAATTTTCGTGTGCCCTTTCCCTTCTTTGTTAAGTCTTTTGTAGACTCACGTGAAAAACTAGAAACCATGGCTACTTGAGAGTCATTAATAATGAGATTTTTAGCTACTGTTCCTGCTTGTAAATTCTTCATTTCACATAATGTAGTCTCAAAAGACCGCAGAGAATTCAGCCTCCCTTATCTCTGTGTTGCAGATGATGGTTTCCAGGCTTACCCAATCCCAGTGCAGCTTGCTTGCCATCCAGGAGTCAATTTTATTTCCATCTGACATAAGTGTATTAAAAAGATTGGAGATGGACAATCAACAATGCATTTATTAGAAAAGTAATCAAGGCTTAGAGCCTGTCTGCCATGAAACGCTCAGCATCTGAAAACGCCAAGGGGTTGGCCACGGTTGACCTAAGCACCTATTTAAGATTCTCCCCCACGATAAGGGAACGAAAGTGATTAACATAATGATAAGATTTTCCTAAAATAATCTATTTATTTCAGAATTATTCTTTCAACTCTTAATTACAATCTTTTACTTTTCCCAGGGTCTTCTTTCTACCTCTGCAACACATTTAATTACCTATATTCCCCAACTTGTATCATATTAAATTTTTTATGGAACTTTTATAGGGTAATTTGTGAGACGTATGGCCTTGAGTGTAATTATGTTCTATGAATGCCCTATTTTGACAAAGAGATTGCTAAATTGTATTGAAATCTTTTTAATCCTCCCTGCTTCTGCTTAGATGTAAATGCAAATCTACTCTTGACATTTGTGATTGAATTGAACTTGAGAAGTACGGCCATATTGATTTCTTCTGCAAATAAAATATAGTTAGATTTCCCCCAAACTTTCTACCTTCTCCCAAGAGATTGGCTGATTTTGTATTGTAGGCTTCTGGGGAACCTGAAGGATAATGCCCTATCATAAACAACAAGAGTTCTTTTTATGTTGGTAAACAATGCTAATTTATTTCTAGTTTAATTTCCTTTTATTCATACCTATATCCTCTCACCTTCTGCCTCAAAAAAGTATAACATCTAAGAAAAGAAGGGAAAAAACATAATGATATGCTATAGTATTTCTAATAATGTAGATAAATAATATAGATCTTAATGTTGTAAATTTATTTTATAGCTATAAAACTAAGGCTAGGTACTTGAATATGAATCTTTTTCCAGGTCTCCTATTGGATTACTTTTCTCAGTCACCAATATCTGAATAAAATCTACCAGAATCTTAAAAAGGAAAGGAACTGTAAAGAAAATGAAAGGAATTGTAAAGGCAGAAATATGTTTCTTGTTATTGTTCCCTAAAAGATGATCAAGAGTGGTATTTTAAATATTTTATAGGTATCAAGGAGCCCTGGTGGTGCAGTGGTTAAGAGCTCTGGCTGTTAACCAAAAGGTCGGCAGTTCAAATCCACCAGCTGCTCCTTTGAAACCCTACGGAGCGGTTCTACTCTGTCATATAGGGTCACTATGAGTTGGAATTGACTCGATGGCAATGGGTTTTTTTTTTTTTTTTTTTTTTTTTTTGGTTTGTAGGTACCAAGAACTCCATTTGTATTTTTTGTCTTCTATGGGCAAAGCCCACTACTAAGCACGTATGAAGAGAAGAGATAAAATTATATTGGGCATGTTTCCTGCTCTCAAGATGTTGTTTAAAAAGGGGGAGTATGGTATATGTTATAGAGATAATCATTATATAATGTACATTGGTATTTAATATGTGATTCAATATAGTATGTGATATTTAAGTAGGGTCTTGAACTTCAGGAGTAGAAAAAAATGGCTTTTCAGGCAAGGGTAAGGATGAAAATAAATCTATAGATATGGAAAAGTAGAGTATGCAGCAATCTTCCTTCTAGAACCCTACCTATGGAATAAAAATACCGGTACATAGGAAGACATATGCAAGGATATTTATTGCAGCATTGTTTTTTCATAATGGCAGGGGGAAAAAAGCAAAGAAAAAAACTGTAAAAACAAAGAATAACTTTCAGTAGGGAATTGTTGAATAAATTTTAGAATATGTAAGCATACACTTTTATGCAACCATTAAAAAGTATGAATTAGTGATATGCCAGCTGACTAGGAGTCATTAATACAAGGTACCATTGAGTGCAAAAATCACATGCACAAACTTGCATATGATAAATTATTAATTGTATTTAAAAATGCAATTCTATATAGATATTCTGTATAGATACATGCATTATTTATATGCATATCATTATGCTTTATATGATTATATATATTGGGGAACATATTGATTGGAAAAAATACGGCAATATAGAATTAAATTTATTTTAATAGGGAAGGTTTGGTGTGGGTAGAATAGGAAAAGTGTGAGCCAAGCAAAAGAGAGAAGAGACAATGCTTACATATGATCATATTTATGCATCTATTTAAAATTATATGTGTGTATATACTTAAAAGATTATAAAATAAAATTAAAATGCAATGCACATTTAGAGGCAATGGTAGAGAATAAATTCAAAAACAGAATTTTCATAATCCTTTTCCAGACAGTCTTAATGGCCTGACCATAGAGGAGATGCCCTAATTTAAGCATGTCTCTTTACAACTTTAATTTCTTGCTCCCTGTTAAATGTCTTCAAAATGTCTTTCACCACTGGCTGCTTACCAAGAGAATATGCTAGTTTATTCTTTAAAAAAAGAATCAGATTCACAAAACCCTAATTCAATTCATCATCAATTCCTCACTAGTCTCTCTGTCTGGCTTTCGTTTGGATTCCTGCTATTGAATTTAATCTTCTTCCTTCAGATATCCATAGGTCTCACCCCCTCACTTCCTTCAGGAGTATCTATTAGATCCCATCTCCATCATTACCACTCTCCCCTCCTAGTCCCACTCTCCATTCCCTGACTGTACCTTTTAGGTTTCTACATAGTACTTATCACCTTATTATACATCTTTTTTCTTAGTTTTATTGTCTATCTTCCTCACTTAATGCAAGCCCCATGTGAGCTCACTGCTGTGTCCTCACCTTCTAGAACAGCACCTGGTACATAGTGGACAGAGATTCAATATTTGTCGAACACATGCTCAAAATTAATGCTAATGTAATTACTGTCTCCATTGGCGTCTTGGCCATTTGATCCTGTTCATTGCCACTCTTGCTCCTCATATTTGTAGCCCTTTAGTTTTGTAATAGTCTTAGTTTTTATTGCTACCATATCCCTAAATCCTTTCCTAGCAAATTTATTTGTTCCCCCTCATCCTAAATATGTGTCACCCACCCCTCTAAGGTTCAGGCTTGATGTTTTGTCTTTCTGTCACTAACCTCATTTTTGGTTTTCAACCAGTCTCTTGGCATCAGCTATTCTATCGAATAGCCAAAGTTAATGATGGATTGAAATGAATATGTAGAATTCTCCAGTAGTTTCTAGCTATCCCTGTTTGTCTCTATTACAACCTTTGTCTCCAGTCCTACTACCATTCCTGCATTTGTAAGCTCCTAAAGGACATCACATATGGATATTCCTCTGTTGCTGTAATTTCCATATGCCTTCAACAATATCATTCCCATCATCCCCTGCAAAGGCACCACTCACTTGACTTTCCTGTTTCCTCCAGGCTCTCTAGATTGTTTAAATTTCCCTTTCTCCCACCACTACCGGCCACACTTTTACTTCTCAAAACCTCTTAATTTTTTTTCCAAGTTCTTCCTCAGATAAAAGTCTTAGTATACCATACATTGTAATCTGGTCTCTCTACCTTCACACTCTCCTTTCTAATCCATCTGTAATTCTGTGATCAGCCATAAAAACTACATTTATCATTTACCTGTCCAAACCTTCAGTAGATCCCTATTATTTACAGGATCTAGTATAATATCCTGTTCCTGGTATTCAAGGTCCACTGTAATATGGTTTCAATATTATGCTCTCGTAAATCTACCTTGTGTTTTCCCACTTCCTAATTCTTGTACATGCCATCAGTCATGTCCAGTCAGCTCTCAAAATATATTTGGTGTTCAGGACAGCTCACAATCTACTCCTCTGAAGGCCCGTCGTTGACCCTCCTTGAAAAGATCTCTCTCTCAGCTGTGAACTACAATCATTTCTGTCTGCACAGTCCATTTGAAAATTAATTTGGTACTGCCAAGTGATATGTCTTCTATTGCCTTGAACTTTTATTTAGTAGTTTATTTAACTTTTCATGTGCTTGCATCTTGTTTGCTAATAGAGTGTTAAACCTCTTCAGATTAATAGAGTGCCTTACACATGGTAGGAAGTCAGTAAACATTTGCTGATCTGAGCTTCATAATGCCTTTGCCTACTTAATCTCAGGAAATACTGGCACTATTACATCTGTGCCACAAGACTTTGAGTAATTGAGCCATTAGTTTTAAATCTGTTGCTTAACTTACTATACCACTTTCTCATGATCACAGCTTAAAGTTTGTAGTGTATTATTGCTTGTGAAATTCCCCCCAAAAAATCATAAAGATGGGAAAATAACTGTTATCATCATATTTAAAAGGGCAACCTTAACACTCATATAATCACTTAGCTAGGGTGGCGACTACGATAAGGTGCATTGACAAGCAGAAAAATGTACTTCCTTAGTGCATACTTACCTGCTACTCTACTGGTGTGGATAATAATAGGCACATCTTAGGCAGAAAGTATGTTAGATCAAAATTATGCCTTAACATTCACTCCAGGAGGAGTTATTTGAATGAACTATCTAGTAAGAGAATAAATAACGTAAAATTCTCACCCCAAAGTAATGTGAAAAGTGTTTAGTTGAAAAAAGTAAAAATGGCAAAGCCTTTTCATAAAAGTGGTTTCTTGTGGGATATTTTCATATCCTTCATCCGCACCAAAAAGTTTATTGCGAAACGACTTTTATATATGTCTTCTAATGAAAGCACACTGTCAAAATGATTTTTGTCATTGAGAACCCACAGAGAAATTCTTGAAGTTTTTCCTATGAATGTGCCCCTAAGATTAAAGAAACTTTCCAAAAAGAAATGAAAAATCAATCCAGCAAATACCTTTTGAGTTTTCCTAATAAGTTGAGTAAGATAGGCTCTCTGACCTAAAGTAATTTGCAATCTTTTCCAAATTTCCTTTGAGAACATTTGTTTGAGAAATTAATATAGTACAAAGAAAAACTACATTGGGCTAGAAGTTAAAACAATTGGGCAATAATGACCTCAACTTCATCAATTTAACTCGAGTAAATTACTTAATGTCTCTGAACATCATTGATCACTCTTCAGAGTCATGAAATTGAGAGAAGAGGTGGCCTCAACATTTCACAAGGTTAATGTGTGGAAGTTTATTGAATTAATTAATATGCTTTGTAGGCTGTAAAATACTATAGGATGTAAGATAGTATTGCTCTTAATGTCATCATTATTTCTAAAGTCTGTGTTTCCTGGTGAGTCATTTGTTTTGTTTGTATATACCTTGTTGTTGTTTTACTCTGGCTAATGTCCTAGGCCAAGACATGGCACTTCATGAGCCAAAACTTCAGACATACCTAGCAGCTTTTGTTGCCTTGAAATTAATTTTCCTTTGTAGTTATAATAAGCCACTGCTCTTCTCTGATGCCCACCAGACAGCTGAGCAAATAATACTCCTCTTTTCTTATACTTCCAATATGTGAACCCTTATCAAAGCTTATGTTTTTAACTAAAGTTAATGATCAGTTGAAATGAATAGATAGAATTCTCCAGTAGTTACTAGCTATCCCTGTTGTTGTTGTTAGCTGCCTTTGAGTCATCCTGAGACTCATGGTGACCCCATGCACAACGGGATCAGACCACTGTGATCCATAGTGTTTTCACTGATTTTCAGAAGTAGATTGCCAGGCCTTTATGCCTAGTCTGTCTTAGTTTGGAAGCTGCACTGAAATCTGTTCAGTATCATAGCAACACACAAGCCTCCACTGACTGACGGGTGGTGGCTGCACTTAAGGTGCATTGACCAGGAATCAAACCTAGGTCTCCCTCATGGAAGGCAAGAACTCTACTACTGAACCACCACTGCCCTAGCATAATTATGCAGAATCACTCTAAAAGAGCACCTGGTCGTACTGCATATGGAAATGCTGCTATGTGAATACAAAAGGGGAGAAAAATATAAGCAGGATAACATTAGAGCCATTTATACAAATAAAAATATATTTATTAGCAGATAACTTTGTTCTGTATTACACGTTTTTATAAATGTCCATTTAGCACTTTTCCTGAGAGTCACTAAGGTGCCAAAACATGAAATGAAATTGCTTAGTGCAATTGTAGTAAAGATCTAACGGGTGGTCCAGTGCTGTTCAGTCACAACAGAGTTCTTTACTCTTCAAAGCCAGGCATAATTAACTAACCTCCAAATATTCCTTTTGTTGTTGTTGTTTGTGTGTTGATTGATTGACTGATTTTGGAATCTCCATAGTCAAAAGCCTATGATGAGAAATTTATCATCCTCTTACAGTAATTCTCAGTTAACAAGGAAGCCACTTTGAATGCATGGAATGTTACCCATGATAGATGTATCTAACCTGCTACACAGAAGCTGGGTCAATACAAGCAGGCTCTGGCATCTGGCCTAGTTTTTGTTACCATTACTTTATAAAGGACACAAAGTGATTGCCTTGGTGCAAAGCTGACTTTCTCTTTTATGTAATATCACAAACAACTTGCTATTTCACAGAAGAACAAAAAAGATCCAGAGACACTTCTGATGCTTGTCAAAAACTTGTTTGCTGATATAAGAGGTGTGGACAAACATTTCTGATCCAATATGAACATGTATGAGGGGAAAACTCAGTATGAAGTGTTACTTGGCAAAATCAAAACCAAGCATTCTTTGTTTGCACTGGAGGCTCTTGTAAGCTGGCCACATCAAATCAGTCCTACTCTTAGTTGGAATCAAAATCTTTTAAAATTGGTTAAACGGAAATAAGTAACTTGTAATATTGCAGTGTTCTTGAATCAAATCAGTAGCTTCTAAGGATGACAGGTAATCATCACTTGTCATTTAAGGCCAGATTTTCTATTCCAAGCTCTACCAGTATTTCATACTATAAAATAAAACTTCTCCTGAAAACATATGTATGAATAATTTTTGAAAGATAATTCTTATCTACAATGCATAATGGAGCAGAAAAAAAAAAGAAATTGAAATTTGAGATCCAGGTGCTCACTCATAAAATCTCATTTTATTCTCACAACAACCCTAGGTGGTAGATGCTAACATTATTATTATTTTTTTTAATTTTGCAAATAAACTGAAGATCAAATGACTTGCTAAAATTCACAAAACTGATAAATGAACCAAGTTGTTGGGTTTTCTACATCTTTTTTTCTCTGGATTTTACACCAAATCTATCACTTGCCATTTTGTTATGAAGCATCAATTTCTTTTGTATTTAGATAACTATCAAATAATCTTTTATTTGGTGTCATTTTGGAGTTCCTGGGTGGCACGGATGGTTAAACACTGGACAACTAACTGAAAGCTTGACGGTTCAAATCCACCCAGAGTGCCTTGGAAGACAGGCCTGGCTATCTGCTTCTGAAAACTCACAGATTTCAAAACCCTGTGGAACAGTTCTACTCTGCACACATGGGGTTGCCGTGAATCAGAATCGAGTATATGGCAACTAACAAAAACAGCCTGATTTTATATATAGTATATTGTATTCTCAAACAGGGCAGTATATATCTGCTTTTAAGAAATTATTTAGATCTGTGCTAGAAAATAAACAGTGGGTGAAAGTTACTACTAATTTTTTTTTCAAAATACTTAGGAGTTGTTTTATTAATAATGTTGGTGTCACCTCTATTTTAAAAAATGGTGTACTTCAATAAAGCAGAATAGACATAAGAAAGAGAAAGAGCTTTTGAACATAACAGAGTATTTGAATATTGTTGTGATCTTTTTATTCTTTTCTTACACCAAGAGAAGATGACAAGATAATAGTTAGCTAAATCCTTTTACCAAATAGGTATTTAAATTTTTTTCCAACACTCCTGAGTACAAATAGAAGTCTTAATTGTTTGGCTTTATAAGTGAAAAATAGTGAGTTTTAGACAAAGTTCAATGGCAAATATTATTTTAAATATCTTCTATGCATCGTCGACAGATCACAGATGGATAGGTAGCTAGGTAGATAGGTAGGTAGGCAGGTAGGCAGGTAGGTAGGTTAGGTAGGTTAGGTAGGTAGGTAGGTAGATAGATAGAATTCTCCCCCTCACAAACATATATAGACACACTCCATATTTTATCATAGTTAACAGTATTCAAACACTTTGTCTTGAGTATCGTTCTCCATGTGAACATACACACAGCGATAGTATAGTATTAGCTTCTCCATCCATTTAAGCTTATTTTTAATATTTCAGGAAAGGTAATATGGTGGTTACATTTTATGTTTAGCTTTTCATTTTTCTTATGATTTTTCAAATATCAATGTAGAAAATTTTTGAAAATGAACAAAAGTATTTAAAAAATTAAAACCTCCATAGTCTTTCTGCCCATACATTGCCATTGTTACTAGGTTTTTACTTTGATTTCAGCCCTTCAATTATTTTCAGGGTTTTTTTTTCTGTTAAAAAAAGAAACAGTATTATATACACTGTTTTGTTCTCTTTTATTTAACATTTCTCCTATACTTTATTTAATAATTACATTCTACTTTATGTTCTTAATTTTATTTTAAAATGCAATACAATAAAATCCCAAATATGATTATAAATAATTAATTATTCCCCAAGTATTGAGCATTTGGATTGTGTCCACATTTTGGTCATTTCAGTGACCATCCTTGTACATAAATCTGTACAGTTAAATTCATTTCATGCCATCCTCCTCTGCTCTCAGGAGACTCCAGTCACTGTTGTTTTCTTTCAACTTCTTTTTAGTCAGACATGTCAAGCACTTTCTTGACTAGGGAACTTCATACATCCTCTTTCCTATATGTGGATAGATAGTTATTTCTATCATTCTTTACATACCTCCCATTTCATTTACCTCATCCCAAAAGCTTCCCAGACCGCCTAAACACCTAAAGTTATAACATCTAACTATTTTGCAACGATTGGAAATTTCTTTTATTATTCTCTCTCACAGCAGCCTGTGTTTTTTCTTCATACTACTTATCACCATTTGTATGTACGGGCACGTGTGTTTGTGTGTGCACGTGTACATTTCATTCATTCTTTCTTTCTCTGTTTATTATTTGTCTCTATGCCCATATTGGAATGGCATGAGGTCGGGAACTGTCTGATGTAGGATGCAATACATTCAATAAATATTTATTGAACAAATTAATAAATATGCTTAGTCTTGTAGACAAATGTTTACCATATTTCTTACTTCTGTTCATTTTAATATTTACAACTAAAGTGATAATGTTGGTTGCCATTTAAAATTTAAATGTTATTGTTTAAGGATGTAAGAGATCTGTCAAGTTAGTCTACACTTACCCAAAAGGCTAGTACGTAGAGGCAACATACATCTTTTGCTAAATGTTGAATTTCGTAATTTAAAAAAATTATAATAAATTTTTCAAATACATTTGTTTTATATAACCATCCATGCAGGGGAAGGGGCATTTTTTTTAAATAATGCTAACATTGGCAGTTGTAGGATGTGCTGCTCTGTGTAAAGGACTCTAAACCATCATGCAGATGATTTGTTTGTGGCTCTGTCAGTTATGAATGACAGAGTTTCACACAACTACTTTCACGTACTAAATTAAGAAAGGCAGTAGTTTTTTTTTAATGTTTAATGTTCTCTTCTGAGTTTTTTGACTTGTTTTTTTGTGAATTCTTCTCTTTTTGAAAGAAATAATAGTAATTTATGACCACGTCTACTCTCTCATATTGTTTCTAAAATTTAAAGGTATCTACAAAATAGAATATGATTTTTAAATACTTAAATGAAATTGTTGTTTATATATCATTTGTTTACATGGCTTGTCATGTGGTATGCTGACCTGTCCTTATCCCAGTATAACCAATGTCTGCAAGAATGCAATGGGAAAAATTATCCCACGTTACTGTTGGCCAGGGTAGATAGTGCACTATTTCAGCAACATTTCAGATGAAACTCATTCAATTCTGTGTTTTTATAGAGAAGAAAGTAGTATGTATATATTCATTTCTGAAGAATGGCCAATATTACTTATTGAAAGATGCTTGTTAAAAACCTGTCCATTTGTACAACACCTGATCTGTCTATATAACCTGAATTATATAAACATAAGAATACAACTTCCCCTACCCTCCAGCATATATCTTGCCAGCAAGTGCATCTGAAAGAAATTAGAGCCTTGTTTGTGTTTTTTCATCATGTTAGTACAGGACTTTTCAATAAAAAATAAATTACTTTTGAGCATATTTGTTTTGACCACAAATAAAGATCCATTTGATTGATAGTGGACAGAATTTTCATTAAGTTTAACAGCAAAAATACCACAGTTGCATCATTCAACTTCTTGTTTCAAAGGAAAACAGAAAATTAGATGCAATGAACCCTACACAAATCTTCACTATGCATACTTTAACCATTAAATACATTATCAAGAATCATGTCAGCATGACATTCTAATACAGCGGCTTTGCAAAGACATGTAATCTGATCTAGGAGTACTGTAGTTCTCTCTAAATCAGCTCCACCTATATTCTGGGTTGATATTTTCATTCTTTTGACACAATTTTTTTTAATAGAATGATTACATTTAATTGGATATAACAGTATTCTCAAAATATAAAGATAAGATGGATGTTTAATAGGAAACTCTGTATCAAATCATCTTTTTCCCCTGAGGAAAAGAGCAATAACAATGAGACACTTGGTCTATTATTCTCACCATAATTTGAACGTGTATGCAATTTGCCGAATTCTGTGTGTTTTCTACTTTTCATGTATCTGATTCTCTCTGTAATATCTGAGTACTCGAGTCAAAAAAGAGGCAGTACTGAGTAATGGGAATCTCACGAAAATGCTATGACAATCTGTGCCTGGGCCTGGGTCTGATAAACTGCAGGACAACTTGGACAAATCATTTAGGCTCCAAATTTGTCATCTTTAACATGGGGATAATAACATACTTTTTTGCCGGTCTCATATATGTGTGTGGGTTTCAAATGAAATAGTCATCTGACAACACTTTATAAAGTTTGTAAAATTAGCATATTATTACAATAAGATAATTGCAATTATTTTCTTAGCATAATATTAATAATATTTGGCTTGTTTGGCACAAATTTTCGATACAATAACTGCCATTGCTGGTTTTAACAAAAGATTATACCAGCATAGATGAGTAGGTAGATATTTGAGTGTGGAATATATTGTAAATGTCTCATATTGGTCCTATTCCCTCTTTTTTTACAATTGTCTTTCTGCTTTAGAAATATGATATTCCTTTAAATGTAGAATACAAAGTTAGCCTTATTTATTTGTCTTTACTAATTAAAACATTTGAATTGCTTATTTAAAGGAGCAAATTGTGTTTTAGATTCTATCAATTTATGCCGTTTTTTAATTCACAAAGGATTTGAGATAAGATATAGCAAAATTCCAAATTATAAGATGAAATATTAAAAGAAAAAATTGAAACCGAGAGAGATGTAAACTGAAAATTATTGTGAGGCCAAAGTTATGAAAAAGGACCCAAATATGGGAGTTTTGAACAAATACCTCCAAATCATGAAATTACTTGTTGGCTTTTATTCTGAATGTCAAAACAAAATTTGATCTGTTTCCAGATATTTCTCTAAAATATGTGTATTTGTTTCTGTTTCTACAAAAGGAAGTATGATCGTAGGACATAATCAAGTAATCTGAACCTGTGGAAATTTTTAACACTTCTCCCTAGATAGTTCCATGATAGCCATTGACTTATTCAAAACTATCATGTAGAAAGATACACTTAAAGATAGCTATATTAGAAGAGGTTAATAATGTTACTTGAGAAGTAATAAATTATTGTATTGGATCTTTGATGGGTTTTGCTCAGTATACATGGCTATGCTCATAAGTAACTTTAGTGAGATCAGAAGGGGCTAATGTAGTGAATTATATTTATAGCTGGTGCTACTTTAGTATATAAAATGGATAAAATCTTACTTACAAATATTGCATTATAATAATTAAAATACAGCCCTGTGACAGACCGTTTGTCTATTCTCTCACTCTTAAGTAAAAATCCAGATAAAGTGGCCTGTGTGAATAAAACTATATGAATTCATTTACTAAATGAATATAATATTTTTTTCTGATTATAAAATTAAACTTTTTATTGTAAAAATCCATTCAAAATGGTGAAAGACAAAATCAAATAAAAATCACTAATAATCTTATTTTGCAGAGAACAACTTTAACATTTTTCTGAACATTCATCCAGTCTACCTCTACCATGATTCTGTTTTCAGAAAACCACTCTTCTATGTAGATTCCTCAATGCCCCTGTAATCTTATTTCCACTTGTTCTGTTCTTATGTAGAGGAACTATATTGTTGCCATGACAAATACACAAAATGATTCATATACCAGATCGTTGTCTCCATCTATATTTGTCGTTGTTGTTGTTAGTTGCTGTAGAGTCGACTCCAACTCATGGAGACTTCATGTATAACAGAATGAAATCTTGCCTGGGCTTGCGCCATCTTCATGATCATTGGTATGTTTGAGTCCATTATTGTGGTTATTGTATAGTTCCTTCCAACCTAGGAGGCTCATCATCTAGCGCTATATTGAACAATATTCTGTTGTAATCCATAAGGTTTTCATTGGTTAATTTTCGGAAGTAGGCGTCCAGGCCTTTCTCTCTAGTCTCTTAGTCTGGAAGCTTCCCTGAAGCCTGTCCACTATGAATCGCTCCTGCAAGTATTTGAAATACTGGGAGCATAATTTCCAGCATCACAGCAAGACGCATGCCCCCACAGTACAACAAACTGACAGATGGGTGGTGGTCATCATTATTTAGAGGTCCTCAAATTTGTTCAGGTGGTGGGCAGTTGGACATCATGCTGCTCCTGATAGAACACAATGAACTTCTTATATAGTCCCTTATTTCTAAGAACTGGGGACAATTTTATTAGCTGAAAAAAGAAGTTATTTTAAGTTTTACAGAAACATGTATTTCAATTTTCGTACTATCAAGAAGATTAAACCATAAATACAGTCCCCCATTTCCACCGTAAAAACAAGTTGTCATACAACCCAAATCAGCCTCTTCCACATGATCTTTGTTAACGAGTATTTGTTTGCTCCTTGTTCAGTCATCTAGAAATGCTCTCTAGCAGCAATAGTTGGAAAGCAGTTGCAGTGACTTCTTCTCATTTTTGAAAATTGGAATGACATTTGCCCATCTCCAGTGTGAACATAGTTCCTCAAGCACCACTGACAGCAGAGTAGAACCAGATTGTGCGAGTTCTCTCATTTCCCTGGAATATAATTGGTCCGGGGCCAGATACTTTTAGCTCATTTAGAGGAGCAAGGTGCTCTTTTAAAATTCCCTCACCTATTTTGGGCTTCATTTCCCTCATATAGTTACACCTTTTCCAGTCTGATGAACATTCTTCTTGACAGAGCAGACAAGCAGAGGAGCTGAGCAGTTCTAATTTCTGCGTCATCTCTATCCCTAAACTTCCCCCCTTTGCCCTAATCAGTGAACCTACATCTTTCTGGTTCTTCTTTCCCTGAACAGAAGTAAAAAGGCCCTGAATGTTGTCTTTAACATGATCACAAGCCTCAATTCTTTTCAGACTTGGGTTTTCCTCACTGTTCATGCTGTTCTATATTGTTCTTTCAATATGTACCCTAGGTTACATGTCCCTCATTTCATCCCATGCTCATGCCCTTTTAGAATCTGCACTCAGTTGAGGATCCCCTGTGTAGTGACATGAGTCTCATTAAACACAACCTACGTTTTTATACTTACTGCCATCATTTGCCATTATATTGTCAAAATTTTATTCTTGAAACCCTCACAGGCCTTTTGAGCTATTTCTTCTTTTAAAATTTAAGATCACGGGATCACTATAATTATTTTCCTTCTTAATGCGATAAACACCACACACACACACACACACACATTTTCCTGAAATATGGACTCCAATTTACTTGTCTGATAGATTGGCCAAATCCATTATTGCCGACCTTTTGGTTACCAGCTGAGATCTTAACCACTGTACATATGGGGATAAAAGAGTGAATAGTATAATATCCTTGATGGTTCACTGAATCTGTCACCATATAATCTGATTAGTCTTCTGAAACCCTTAAAAAATGTTCTGCAAATGACTAAGGTTTGGCAATCAGCCTGCGTCTTAGTTCTCTTCTTGCATAAGAAACGTCTGTATATAGTGTGTGAAGTGAGAGAGAGAAAGAAATTAGTTGCATATTCTTATTGTTAGTATGGCTAAGGTAGTGTTTATGTGAGGAGAGAGAAGTAGTTGAAGGTGATATTGTTTTTATTTCTTAATTGAAGTAAAATTTATATAAGATGAAAAATATAGTTTTTAAGTGCCCTTAACAATTTGTTAAGTCTTGTGAAGAGTATACACTCATGAAACCAACACCTCAATCAAAATATAGAACATTTCCATCACCTCAGAAGATTTCCTCCTGCTACCTTTCAGTCAATTCCCAAACTCTATAGACATCCATTGTTCTGATTCTATTACCATAGATTAGGTTTGTCTTGAATTCAGTTAAGTGTAACCATATAGTATATACTGTTTTGATCATACTATTTTTTAGATTCATCCAGGTTGTTGAGTGTATCAACAGTTCCTTCCTTTTTATTGCTGATTAATATTCCATTGTATAAATAAACCGTAATTGTTTGTCTACTCTCTTGTTATTGGTCGTTTGGACTATTTCCAGTTTGGGGCTATTATGAACAAGATGCTATGAACGTTTGTGTACAAGTCTTTTTGGTATAATATTGTTTCATTTCTATATAAAAGTAGACACAATCCAATGGCAGTAGGATTTTACAGGATGAATGGATAACTTCTGGTTGAGAATTTATTCATAAGGGAAATAGTATTTGGGTACATCTTCATTAATGCATTTAACAAATGTGTTTTGAGCACTACCATGTAGCAGGCACTTTGCTAGGTACTAGTGTGAGCAAAACAGGCATGATTCCTGTCCTCGTGGACCATATGGTCTAGTGGATTGGAATGAATGGATCTCATCAGTAGAAATGAGGACATTCATGATGGAGGAAAAGAGATGGGCAAAGGCCTTGGAAAGGAGCAGGGCATCACTGTGAGTTGCCCAGCTGTGCTGAAGCATAGAAAAAGAATTAGGGGGTCATTTTGAGAAGCCCAGAAAGGTTTCTCTCATGGATGTCGTGAGGTTCTGAATATCATCTAAGCTATTTGGACTTCTTTAGGCAAGCACTGATGATTCAGTATGTACATTTGAGCAGGAAATCCACCAGAACTGTCAATCATGAGGATTAATCTGGAAAGAATGTGTAGGATGTTTTGGAGTGAGAAGAGTTGAGGGAAGACATTTCAGAAGGACATATTACTAACAGGTGAGGTGTAATGAACAACCAGACTGGAAAGGAAGCAATAACAATAAAATGAACTGGGCAAGAGGAATGACAGTTAAGATCAGTAGGACTTGGATTAGGGAAAAGAAAGAAAGTAATAAATCAGAGATGAACTGGTGATTTCTAACCTTGTAAGTGGAAGAATAAAGATGTCATTCAAGTGAATAGTGAAGTCAATATGAGAAACCAGTTTCAGAGGTGATATTAATTTTGGCTCGAAAATGTTTTATTTGAGGTTTCAGTCAAATGGAAATGTCTTGAAACACTGGGCTGTAGCTTAAAAGAAGAGGCTTCACTGGGTGGGGGGGGGTGAAAGAAAAGAAAACATTTGCATTTGATAATTAAATCTCCTCCTATACACAAATTAGATTCACAAGGAAACCAAAATCAGTATAGTTGGTTTTCATCTCTTTTCCTAACTATTCCTGATTTTTTAGGGAGTCACATGGCTATTTCTGGAAGTTCTAACAGAGAACTTGCTTAAGTCCTTTGGCTGTTTTATTCTTAGATTCTACTGGTTTGTATATGTTTCAATAAGGTATAAACTGTGACTATTGTACAAATACGCTAATAATGGAGGTGCTCCAGTCTTGTGCTTGATTATTCTGATTTCCAGAAATATGTCCAGTCAACAAGAAATGCACAATTGTTTTTATCATCTGCACTTCTCATCTAATTTCATGAAGGAGAGGAACATTACCATATAACAGATAATGAGTTTGAAAATAAGAAGCCTAACCTCTGAAAATAAGACTGGAAATAAAGAGCAATTTGCATTTAATGCCTGCATAAATTGGTGAGAGGGACATATAAGGCTTAACTTGGTGAGATGGCCAGTATGTGCTTAGATGTGGATTGGCAGGTGATGTCTTGGGATTCTATACCCTAAACTAAATCTTCAAAATCAATTAATTAATATTAGACCCAGAGATCTGTTTTTAACCCTCTTTATCGTATGTCTGAGCCTTTTTATTCTCAAGAGCCTGAGAAACTAAACCTTACTTTGATAAGTTAACTGTTTGTGGTAAGAGATGAGACTTTGATAAAACACAATTACTTTTTAATGTCTCTTTTCCATACTAGGGTGTTGTGTATATTTCAAAATTTTCCTTTTGAACCTTTTCCAACTGGGAAACCAATGAAAATGGCTGTATTATCTTTCCCAGCTTTCCACTCAGTGTATCAACAAATATTTTTGAGCAGTTATTAAGCTAAGCAGTGCTTAGCACCATGTCTAGTAGTATAGGGAATGAAAAAGACTGTCTTTAAGGCATTTGTAATCTTAATTACCACCTCCTCTCTGTTTCTTTTTTTGACCGTCTCCCCTAGCCCAGACACATACACACATTTGTATCCTTTCAAATATTGTCTTAAAAGCCAGTATTTTCTGGTTATGTGCAATATGTTCTATGATGAAATATCTATTTCCAAAGCTATGCTAGTAATTATGTAGAAAGAATCTCATACCTGAAAATACGTATTCTATAATAAGGATTACTTAATATGAGAGCAAACATGGCCATAGATAAGAGCTATTATTTGATCAAAAAAAGGCCAACTTATTTTCTTAAAAATATCTAAATACATGGAGAGAAACATGGACCTTAAATGTTCTCAGATATTTCCCCTGAAGTTCTAGTAAATGGTTTAGAAGCCAAGAAGGATTGAATAAATCTGTGAATGTAGAGAGTTCAAGCATTGATTTTAACAAAGTAAAGCCTATTAACTTTGCAAAGTTCTGTACTTTATAACTGCAGTTTCCTTTAAAGGAAGGGTTACCGATTCAAATGCCTTCAGAGAGTAATAGAATGTGAGCATGCCCCATCTAAATGCATTCAAATTATTTAAAAATAAAAATAAAGCTCAAATGTCAAAACATGTCTGAGACCAGAATTAACTTGAAGTCCTCTGTTTCAGACCCTGAAAGACAGAAATTTACTATATGTATTTACTGTACCAAAAAACCAAACCCGTTGTCACTGAGTCAATTCCAATTCATAGCAACTCTATAGGACAGAGTAGAACTGCCCCATAGGGTTTCTGAACTGCCGACCTTTTGGGTAGCAGCCGAGCTCTTAACCACTACACCATCAAGGTTCCCTATTGTGTGTGTGTGTGTGTGTGTGTGTGTGTGTGTGTGTATATATATATATGGAGAGAGCAAGAGTGAGCCCTGGTGGCGCACTGGTTAAGAGCTATGATTACTAACCAAACGGTTAGCAATTCAAATCCACCAGCTGCCTCTCCTTGGAAACCCTATGGGGCAGTTCTACTCTGTCCGATAGAGATATACATATCTTTTTGCGAACCCTCTGTATTGCATCTCTGCTTGAAATTGAGGAATGCATGATTTTTTAAATTTTTTTTTTGCCCAGGGTATTTCTTAAGGAAGAGAAAAAAAGCCTGATCTAACCTTACAAAGCGTGTAGTACTTAAGTACTTTATGATGAATTCATTTGTTATCCATGTTAATAGCAGTGATCATAATGAAGGTATAGTTTGCTGATGTGGATGAGATAGATAAACACATCCAAAAGAAATTTCATTATAATTTGATATTAGGTAAAGTCCCATCAAAATAAATCGCTACTGTACATAATGTTCCTGTGGTTCTTTGGCAGGATGTTCGCTTTAGAAAAGGAACAATCTAATTCGAGTTTTAGAAGGAATTCTCATTATTTTTTTATAGCAACCCTTATCAGAAGCAGAGGGAGAATTGTATCTACAAGCATATCTAGTATGACACCACACAGGAAAAAAGAGGGTTTTAGACAAAATCTAACAAGACCCTTTCCTATTTCCAGTTCCTGTAACAAACTAACAAAAACATACATGATAGTTAGTGGGGCATAATACATGTTTACCGAAATAAAAGTAAAAAGAGACCAGAAGAACAAATAGGCTAAAAAGGTATATTTTATTTTCAGTTGTTCATTTGCAAAGATTGCCCCTCCTTGATTTGATTTAATTTGCAAATTACTAGTAAAAGATCTGGAGGTCCTTAGCTAAAACTTGAATCTGTAGTAAAGTTCAAATTTGGAGAAGTTATTTTATGGTTAAAAGAAGAAAAAAGACCTCTTCCTTATTACTTAATTCTGAACTATAAAGTCCCATACACACATGAATGCTATCAAGGAATGACACTAAATAGAAATGATATTTTATACATTCCTATACAGAAAAAGGTGGGAACATTGATGGGTCAGTGGTAGAATTCTCTCCTTCTGTGCAGGAGACCCAGGTTTGATTCCCGGCCAATGTACCTCATGTGAAGACACCACCCATAGCATGTCGCCATGATGCTGAACAGATTTCAGTGGAGCTTCCAGACTAAGATGATTAGGAAGAAAGGCTTGGCAATCTACTTCTAAAAATTAGCCAGTGGAAAGCCTATAGATCACAAAGGTCTTGGCCGCAACCCGTTACGGGGATGGCATATTACCAGGACCTGGCAGTGTTTCCTTCACTGGTACATGGGGTCACCATGAGTCAGGGACCACCCAATGGCAGCTAACAACAAAAACAATACAAAGGAGGGTCGCTTAGCTCTCCCTGAGGTTCTTTTTTTTTTTTTAATTGTTGTACTTTACGAGAAAGTTTACAATGCAAGTTAGTCTCTCATACAAAAATTTATACATACACTGTTATGGGACCGTAATTGCTCTCCCTATACTGTGACAGCACACCCCTCCTTTCCACCCCAGATTTCCCATGTCCATTCAACCAGCTCCTAACCCTCTCTGCCTTTTCATCTCACCTCCGGTTGGAAGCTGCCCATTTAGTCTCATGTATCTATTTGAGCTAAGAAGCATACTCTTCACAAGTATCATTTTATGTCCCATAGTCCAGTCTAATCTTTGTCTGAAGAGTTGGCCTCGGGAATGGTATTAGTTCTGGGTTGACAGAGAGTCCACGGGCCATGCTTTCGGGGGATCCTCCAGTCTCAGTAAGACCATTAAGTCTGGTCTTTTTACTAGAATTTGAGTTCTACACCCCACCCTTCTCCTGCTCCATCAAGGACTCTCTGTTATGTTCCCTGTCAGGGCAGTCACTGGTGGTAGCCGGGCACCACCTAGTTCTTCTGGTCTCAGACTGATGCAGTCTCTGGTTTATGTGGCCCTTTCTGTCTCTTGAGCTAATGCTTTCCTTGTGACTTAGGTGTTCTTCATTCTCCTTTACTCCAGGTGGTTGGGACCAATTGATCCATCTTAGATGGCTGCTCACTAGCTTTTAAGACCCCAGACGCCACTCACCAAAGTAGGATGCAGAACATTTTCTTAACAAACTTTGTTATGCCAGTTGACCTAGATGTCCTCTCTCTGGGGTTCTTGAAGGACCTCCAGAAAGAGGGGATATTTAATCTGAGTATTACAGATTAATACGAGTTAACTGACAACACAAAATTTAGCAGGAGAGTCAATGAAGTAGAAGTCATTGAGTTCTACTGAGAGTTGAGGGAAAGTTTAAGTGGGGAAGCAGCAGGAGAGCAGGCTGCAAAGGCAGAGGGGAGAACAGGTTGTAGAGATTCTATAAACCTTCCCTGCTGTGCTATTATGTTGGGACTCTGTCTTGTAGTTAATAGGGAGGCATCATTCTTGATCTCCTCATTCTAGGCTCTCCTTGGCCTCTGGTCTTGATTCTTACTTCCTATACCTTTCATTCTTTACTCAAAATTTGCCATTTCTCTAAGCTGTTTTTCACCTTTTCCATTTTCACATATACTTTTTTTTCCATTCATGTCCTCCTCTCCCTCTTTATAATTCCTGGATTCTCCCAAATTTCAGCCATCTTTCAATCTCTGTGTCAGCCTCACAAGATGCTCTCATAGGGCCACTAGCTCTTCCACCAGAATGGAATCGTCCAGTCCACGGAGGGGCTAGGTTGAATGTGTCCTGCTGTGCCTGCTATATGCCTTGGGTAATTGCCTGCTTGTGTTGCTTCCTTACAAAAATTAACCATCTGATAAACATTGAAAGATATTTTCTGAAGCATATTCAAACCTCTGAGGACAGTGGTGACTATGTAGTCTAAGAATTAACCTAAGAGACAAACTTGTTTATCTTTGAGAAAAGAACCAGAAACTATTTTTCAAACTCATACTTGGATTCTGTTGCTGCTGGTTGCCGTCAATTCGATTTGGACTCATGGTGACCACACATGTGCAGAGTAGAACTGTTCTATAGGATTTTCAAGGCCGTCACCTTTTGGAATCAGATTGCCAGGGCTGTCTTCCAAGGCACATCTGGCTAAGTTCAAGCCACCAACCTTTTAGCTAGTAGTCAAGTGCTTAATCATTGGTACCAACCAGGGATTCCTTACTTGAATTCTAGGGACTGATGAGGAGAGACAGTGGGGATGGTTTTAATCAGGACAGAAAGGGTCAAATGTAGATAAAAAGTAATACACCATATTTTTATGGAATTGTACCATAAGACTCTTCCTGCCAGTTTCACAACTCTCTGCAAGGTTCATATTATTATATATTCTCATTTGACCAAACAGTAAACTGAGTCACAGATTAATAGGTCACAAAATAATTCATTAACAAAATTACAAGGAAATCTCAGGATTGATTTGTTGACATCATCTACTTGCTCAATGAAGGTTTGTTTTCCTTTCCTCTATTTCTCTCAGTCTATAACTTTGCTCCCAATCACTTTGTATCTCTTCTTTTTTCCTGTTCTGCTCCCTAGTTTGCGCTTCTTTGCCAGTTCTGTATCTCCTACATAGCTCATCCAATTTGTCATTGTACAATTTCCCATAACGCCTTCTTAGTTTATTCTTTTTCTTCATTTGTCACTTCTTATTTTCCATTTATTGTGTTTTCATAGAGTTTTGGAAAGTTTTGCAAATGTGCTTTTGTATTTACGCAATGCTTTCAAATAAAATGTAGTGGTTTCTCCCTCGCATAGTCTTTCCTCTAGAAAAATATAGCAGCTCCTCCCTTGCCTATATTTCCTCTTCCCTTCCTCTAATTTGACTAGACTTGGAGGACTTAGATATGTAACCGTGTCATTTTATATAATTTAAGGATACTTCTCAAATTTAAAAAGCGTGAAAGAAGTTGAGAATAATACAGTAATTCTAAAATATGTCCCTCCTACTTCCTACCCTCTATACATATCTGTAGCCCGCCTTTCTTTAGATACTATGCTTTTTACACCTTGATCCCTTCACCCCTACAGATTCTGATTCAGTAGGTTTAGGGTGAAATTCTGGGCTTTTATTTTTGGAACAAGCTCCCTAGGGGGATTCTAATATGCACCCTTGATTAAAAATAAATGCTTTAATACTGGAATCAAAACACAATAAGCTTTCTAGCTAAGATGAATAATCCAATAGATTTAATTATGATTTTCTTTCTCTTCTAAACTAAGACTAGATGTTAATTGTCAGAGTAACAGATAAGGATGTCTATGACAATAGTGCATTAATATGATATCAAAGCTTAGAAATTTCATTGCTAATGAATAATTCCGTACTTAAAATATTTAGAAGCTAAAGAATAAAAATTAATTTGTGGTTTTTCACTGTGAATAAAGTTGATTGGGGCTTTACATTTAAATCCGTACATCAGATGTTATCTTTTTTGGGCTCAGAGGCTAACTATAAAACCCCATGTATATATTTTTACTTCCTGTTTTGATCCATTAGTTTGCTGTCTTACACGTTATCACTAAAAACTCTCCTTGAGTATAGCAAACACTGTAACTATTTCTCCTGGTTACAAAAATCTTCTCACACAAATGCAATAGACTATTTAATGAGCTTCTCTTTCACAAAATTAGAAAAATAGCTAAAGGCCCTGATTTGGGACTCTATATAAATGAGGTTTAGATCTAGAAATTTTTAATTATTGCTTCATTCTTAGCTTATTCAATTCTATCTCTTATCTGGGAAATGGAAATAATAAAACCCTTGTTGATTCTACAGTTGGGTTGTAAATGTCACTGTAGCCATCAGCCAGAAATCAGAGGGGCCAAGATCAAAAATACAAAGCAAAGGGGCTGAGAGCAAAAATTCAATGTAGCTTTATTGATATCATTATCTCCAGCAATAAGAATTTTTTTTAATTACTTCATAGATTAAAAAGATATTTACTCCATCACCTTCTTAGTCAGAGTGTGGTCCCCAGACCAGCAGTATAGGCATCCCCTGGGAGCTTGGCAGGGATTCGGACTTTGGGGCCCGCCACACACTTACTGATACAGAATCTACGTTTTAACAAAGTTTCCTGGAGGTGTGTGTGCACATTATAGGTTGAGATACACTGCTATAACACACATTGAATGTGTGTCCCATGCATTTTTTAGAAAGTATTAATTAATAATTTAGTGTGCATTGGGCACCATTGGGGATACAAATATGAGCCATTATATTTCCCTTTGACTAACTGCCTCCTTGACCTCTGTGTTTTAGGCAAAGTTCTCCCCATTTCAACAGTCACTTGTATTTGCGTGATCCATTTTGTTACCAAGTCCTTTTGATTGTTCCTTAGCAGTTCATCTAACTCTAGCCTGTCTCACAGCTCACCTAACCTCTGATTCAGAATTATCCAGAACATAGATTTAATGTGTACCCCCTTCCCGCATTTAAAACTTTAATCATTTCCTAATGCCTTTGAATGAATTGCAAACTTTTTAATTAAAAAACAAAACAAAAACATAGTCTTCTCTGCACAGATCCCAATATACAGCCAGGGTAGAACCTTTTCCTGGAGTTCTGGTGGCACAGTGATTAAATACTCTGCTGCTAACCAAAAGGTCAGTGGTTCGAGCCCACTAGCTGCTCTGCAGAAGAAAAATGTGGCAGTCTGCTTCTGTAAAGATTTACAGCCTTGGAAACCCTATGGGGCAGTTCTACTCTGCACTACAGGGTCACTATTAGTCAAAATTGACTCAGTGGCAATGGATTTGTGTGTGTGTGTGTGTGTGTGTGTGTGTTTGTACCTCCTGCTAAACTCCTGCTCTCATACAGTGACAGAGAGCCTAACTGTGTACTCCTGATCAGATCTTGCAAATTGTACTCAACAGGCCTTTCCTTCCGCCATGCGCTCACTGCCCTTGGCTTTCCATGTACTTAAGTCCTGAACAAACAAACAAAAAAGTTGCCATCAAGTTGACTCTAACTTGATGTGTGCCAGAGTACAGCTGTGTCCCATAGGACTTTCAGTGGCTGAGTTTTTGGAAATAGATTGCCAGGACTTTCTTGTGAGGCTCCTCTGGGTGGACTGGAACCTCCACACTTTCAGTTAATAGCAGAGCTAGTAAACTGTGTTCACCACCCAGGGACACCTAAGTCCTACTCATTCTTTCTTTAATTCAAAATTCTCCCAAAAGTCCCCCCTGTTCATCCTTCCACTGAGATCATCCCTCTTTTGAACTACCATTTATTGATAATTTTGATTTTGGTTTTTAATCTATCTTATGGCCTAAGGAGCCCTGGTAGTGCAAATGATTAAATGCTGGGCTAATAATGAAAGACTGGCAGTTCGAACCCACCCAGCAGCTCTGCAGGAGAAAGATCTGGTGATCTGCTTCCCTAAGGATTAGAGCCAAGAAAACCATGTGCGGCAGTTCTACTCTGTAACACATGGGGTCACTATGAGTTGATATAGTATAGCAATTTATCCTTTTCAACTGTGTCTAATCTCCTCAACTAGACTGTACACTGTCTAAGACTGAGACATTTGTGCTTATTTCTTCGAATCTTTAGGAGGCCCACTCATGTTTTAATACTAATAATACCATCGCAATAGTGAGAATGAACTTCCTTCCTTCCTCTCTCTCTCTCCCTTCTTCCATTCTTACCTTCCTCTGTTCCTCCATGCTTCCCTTCCATCCATCTTTCCTTACTCTCTTCCTCCATGTTTTCCTCTGTTCCTCCCTCTCTTCCTTTCGCCCTCCTTTTATTTATAAATTCATGCAATCACTCAACAGTTACTAATTGCAAACCTCTTAAACACCAGGTACTGTATTAACCAATAAGGACACAATGATAAATAAGACATAATCTCTGTGCTCAAGAAACTTACAGTGTAATGGGAATATAAACAGTTTGTTATGACCGTGTGTACCTATTGCTAAGCAATGACTGTCACATGCCAAACTGATCTGAAGAGGTGATAAAGAGTGAGATGTAAGCAATGGAGCAAAGTGAGCTAGTCACAAGGAAATATCCCATGTTTACTGGAGTACATCTCATGAGCAGTCAAGAGAGTATGGTCAGAACGCTTGCAAATAGTTCAATATCTGTGCATACTCACTATGAGGCACCGGGTCCTTGGAATAATGGCCTTGTTATCATTTTTGATGGTTTATGGAGGAGTCTTTTAGGTGCTAAATTTGTGCTACCAACAATTCTAGTATTCAAAAATACCATTACACCAAAATAGTAAAACAAAACAAACAAACAAACAACAAAAACCAGGCAGTTTATGTGGAATGAGACTAAGGGAAGTTTGGCCAAGTATCAGAAAGTATTCATTTATGTATTCATTCATTCATTCATTTGGCACACAGGTGCTGGAGTCTACTATGAGCTTTGTATTAAGTCAAGGGGTAGGGGAATATTAGACAATTTGAATCACATCCATCAGGAGAGTATCTGCATACTGATGGTATTCCATCAGTAACATAAGGATTTGGGAATCATTTAGATTTATATGTAGTAGGTCTCTCAAGTTCACATATATTGTTTCATTTTTCTAAACTTCGGGTTCAGTAAATGTGTTATCTTAATTGTCTTACAAATTCTACATTGAAAATAGGTAGATGAATTACCATTTTTATTTTATTATAAAAGAGAATTTTCATTTTTATGCATACTTGCTTGTATTTGTCTCTTTTTTAATAGAAATATTTCTCTGACACTTTACTCTTAAAATTTCACTCAGGATAAAAAATGAAAGATATATAAGGTTGACACCATCAATGACTCATAAAAGTGTTCTGGTGGCAAATAGATTATTTTAAAATTTATTACTGTACTTTAGGGATTTCTTTATAGGCTGCCCCCAAAAGCAATTAATTCTCAGTTTTATGTGGTTTTATAATGCAAAATACATTGATGCAAATAGAATCTGAAATACATTTGCTTCTAATATAACAATGACTTCTTTGTTTAAAATTTTTTTTCATTGCTATAGTTAAACTATGTTTGCTCTTTTTCACCTTTCATATTGACAATCACTAAGAGATCCAAATACTTTGTTCACATTTGAATTTTACAACACTTCATAGACTATTAAACATGGAACATCCTTCTGGGGACAAGAAATCGAATTTGTTCTTGAGAAGGTTTCCAACTAATTGATTTGTAGGACATTATAACATCCTCCAGCTGACAAGCTTTACAAAAATAAAAACTGGAGCTGAACCAAGAGGGTGCTTTTTACTGACACATAAAAGGTGTCTTTCTGTCTTGTATTCTTTGAATATGGGCATGTCAGTTCCATACAAAAACTTTCACGTGGAGCTTTTTTATTTCTTTCTCTCCCAGTCAAACTGCATGTGGTAGCACATTGTTTAATCTTTTCTCCAATAAAAGGACATGGGGCTTCATTTCTGTTTTGCCTTTTTGGTATCTTACAGGAACTCCAGGATGGCATCAGGCACCGGCAAACTGTTGTCAGAGCATTGAATGCAACTGGCGAAGAAATAATTCAACAGTCCTCCAAAACAGATGCCAATATTCTACAGGAAAAACTGGGAAACCTGAATCTGCGGTGGCAGGAGGTCTGCAAACAGCTGGCAGAAAGAAAAAAGAGGTAGGGTGACAGATGAAATAGGCATTCTAAAAATTGCGAGGAGCTGTTTAAGCTGCCCTTAAGCAGATTTCATGAAGAAGCTTATATGCAGGGTGAAAACACTAACATTAAGGAGCCCATCAACACTTAATAGCAATAATTTTTTATTTATTTTTCTCATATCCTTAAAATATGTAATTGTTGCTACCTAAATAGTAAATGTTTTCCTGCAATTTTAAACCTTCGACTTTATTTTAAATTGATCACGTGAGTGTTTAAATACGAATGTCTTCTTTATATCCCAACTTTAACAATCTGAGACAAAATTATTTTTTAAAGAAGATGAGGGAAAACTTATAAATGGGTATTTTGTAGGAAAGACAGGTCTTTAGCTAGATTTTTAACAGTGCTCATTTAATAAATATGAGTATGATGCTGAAAAAACACGATAATTTTATTTACATTTAGTTCCACTACATTTGTTAGTAGTACATTCTTGAAGAGGGACTCGGACTGAAAGTGTTCAAATCTAAAGGGGAAAACGAAACCCCAAAAGGTTATTGTTGAATGTAATCATCATTTAACTTTCCCTTGGAATGTATTGAAAGCGTAGAAGGCCAAATGTATCCTGCTGCAGTTGGAAGGCATAGATATTTTATAAATGAGATTTTATATTATACTTCTAATTGTTGATGCTAATGTTTCTTGTTTCATAAGGGAGGGCTTGGCCTTTATTTACCAAACGAGACTATTGTTGTAGCAATGAAACTCAGTTCCATTGCCAAGCCTTTGCTTCCTACCTATCATCTACACAATAAAAACAAACAAACACAAAAACAGAAACAAGAAACCAAACTCACAGCCAAAGAGTCGATTTGGACTCACAGCGACCCTGTAGGACAGAGTGGAACTGCCTCATAGGGTTTCCAAGGCTGTAATCTTTCAGGAAACAGACTGCCACATCTTTCTCCCATGGAGCAGCTGGGGGGTTTGAACCGCCGACCTTTCAGTTCGTAGCCGAGTGCTTTAACCACTACACCACCATCTACATAATAGGTGGATTTTAATATTCAGAAAACTGAACCCATTGCTGAATGTCTTTGGTTAGGATGTATTAGAAAGCAGGTTTTGGAATTATGCTCATTGTCTTTGCCCCCTTCCTCTTGCCTCTTGCTCATGTTGTATTATTCAGAAAGTAGATTAATTCATATTCTTGTACAAAATGGACATGTTAGTTGACCTACACACAGACACACACACACGCTCACATACTCACATACACACACACTTATCTTGCTAAAGTTAAAGAATGATAGCATTATAAAAATATTTTTATTTCAAATTTTGGTTTAAAAAATAATTTTTTCTGATTCTAGATCGATAACATAAAATAAAGTTCCAAACTTTCCAGTTAAACTGCTTCCTTGAGGAAGTCCTACCTTTTTTTTCCAAACTGAAATCCTTCTATTAAACATACAACTATTCCTTTATTTAAATAACTGTATGTTTACCTGTATAATGTCAGTTTTGAACTAGCCCAATCTAGTCTAAAATAAGAGTTAATAAATGAGAAGATTAAGGAAAATTGAATAGCATGCTTTAAATTGATTGGAAGATTATTTTTCCTTTATTATATATAAAGTATTGTTTCTTCTTTTAAATATCTCATTCAGCTACTATTTGGATAGAGTGTATTAATATTCGCTCTGATGTCTTTTTTTCACCTAAATTTCCAAATCTTGTTACCTGCTATAAACTTCCTAATGCAAATTTAAGTTAAAAATGAAGAAGGGGCAATATGTCTATTTTATCAAATAAGCTGTAAAATTTTAGAGCCTTCTAAGTTTATAAGAAAGTGGTACATGCTGACTCTGTTTTAAACTATTATACAAATTGTAGGTTAATTACTGCAAGGGATTTGGCTATAATTGGTTAGAAAAATTTCTCCCATTTAAACATTTTGACCTACATTAAATATTGCACTTTTGTGCTTTAAAAAGTCAAGATCAGCTTCCTTGAGGGTTTGTTTTTTTTAAAACTCAGCTTTGAAGTTGTCTACCTCACGCTACATTTTAAAAATAAATGTTCGCATATTTAAATTTCCACTGAGATCAGTTTTGTGTCATGCTTCCTCAGGATTTTTATACCATTTAAATTTTATGAAATGTAAAAAAGTAAATAAAATATAAGTGCCAGTTTTACCAGTACGCTTACAAGAATTCTCAAGCATCTAGTAGCAAATACAGTAAACATAAATAAAATAATATTTCATAAAGAATATGTTAACCTAACAATTGTGGGAGGGCTGTACTCATGAAACTATTGTTAATCAATGACATGCTTTCCGTGCAACCAGAGAAGAAGTTAAAAGGAAAGAGAAGTTATTTCACAGCTGAAAAACAAGATACCTATCAAGTTGTCAACGGTATTCTTAGTTTGCACTGGGCTTTAGATAAACCTGTTGGAAATATTTAACATTCCTTATTCCAGATACAGCGTAGTGGTTAAGAGCTTGGCTGTAACCAAAAGGTCAGCAGTTCAAATCCACCAGCCACTCCTTGGAAAGCTTATGGGGCAGTTCTACTCTGTCCTATAGGGTCACTAGAAGTCGGAATCGACTTGACAGCACACAATAACAACAACAACAATACATGAAAGAAAGTGTACAATATAAGCAAAAAGAAAAGTTTATGAAAAATTTTTGTAGACTTACAGATACATAATTTCAAACCCTTTTCTTTGAAACTGCAAGAGAGCAGAAATATGAAAAGAAAATTCTCAGAATAATTCAAATAGCAGTGGACATCTACTAAGGTTACTCTATGGAAGCAAATGAAGTATAAAATATAGTCAATTAGCTGTGCAATTTAAGATAGAAAATTCACCGGTGTCTCAATTATGTAGCAGAGAAACTGGTAACATGGATAGGTTTAAACTTGATAATAATGAGTTTAATGATGGCTTAGCCACCAGAATGATCTTTGTAAATGAAGGCGATGCAAATGAAAACCTACCTGGTATAGTTTAGGGAAAGTCATAGGTTAAAACAAAGCAAGCCTGTCTAGGAAAATTTCAGCCTGGGGAAAAAAGTGTATCTATGCTGGGCCCATGGAGAGAATTCAAGGGGTACCGTGAACTTGAAGTGGGGGATGGGGATTTACCTCTGTCGGCATTAACGGCTAACTGAAATTGAGCATTTCCTTCAATTTTGAATGTAGGCAGCAAACCACAGTAACACTCTCAGTACCTGTGAAATCACAGATATTTTTTTATCTCATTAGAGTTATTGCATATATTTCAAAAGGTCATTCATGCTCATCTCTACTTGAAAACTGTAGTAGTCATTATGCCTGCCACAAGATACTATTTAATATGTTAATAAACAAGCACGTGTTACTATATCACATATTTGTTTTTGTAATATATTAATACTTATATTTCAATGTAATTGGTTTCCTTTGTAGTCCTATGGATTTTATTTTAAACCCGTTGCCATCGAGTTGATTCTGAATTATAGCGACCCTATGGGACAGAATAGAACTGCCCCATAGGGTTTCCAAGGAACAGCTGGTGGATTGGAACTGCAACTGAGCTCTTAAACACTGTACCACCAGGGCTCCAGGATTATTTTAAGGACTTAAAAATATTATTCTGAGAAGGAGGTCTAGGCTTCACCAGATTTCCAAACATGTCTATGACATTTTAAAAAATGATCTTAACTATTTCTAACCAGCTGTCCATTCATTGGAACAGAATCCCATCTTCATTCACTGTGGTTTCGGTCCTTCCAGTGTATAGTCACCATCTTCACATACTTCTTCTTTTTTTTTTTTTTTTCTGAAGCATTCCATGAGAAGATGTGCTAGTCAGGGGAATGTGAGGAGATAGCTGATAACATCATGAAGGACATTTTAGTTAGAATAATGTCAGTTGATAAAAGATTGAATGGGTGAGGGAAGCAAGACGATGGGAAGTGGGATCCCAAAATGAGGAATCTCTGAACCAATGACCCTTAGCAATAAAAAATAATCTCTAGAGATTGTCTTTCCTCCTTGCTTTAGACAAATGTGATATTGTTTCCCCCATTTCACAGATAAACCAATTGTGTACTAACATCTATTGAAGAAGAACGGTTTTAATTTAAATGTTACTTGATGGAAAATATTTATTGGAAGTCCTTGAGCAGCTCTTTTTATTTATTTTCCCTTTTTTAGTGAAAAATTTTAAAAGTATAGAAAAGTTGTAAAAGTTGCATACTGAATACCGCATATGCTATCCTCCCCTCCTCTTAGATTCAATAATTATTAACATTTTGCCATATATGCTCGCTATCTCTCTCCCTTTCTCTTTCTCTCTCACTCTCACTAAGATAAGGTATAATGCACACACACATACACAATGTTTTTCTGTAACATATCCAAGTAAGTTATAAACATCACTATACTTAACTACTAAATATTTCAACACGCATCTTCTTAGAATAAGAGCATGCCATATATTGTGGAGACCATGGTCTTGGGGAACATTTAGCTCAATCGGTATGACACAGTTTATAAAGAAAATGTTCTACATTCTACTTTGGTGAGTAGCGTCTGGGGTCTTAAAAGCCTGTGAGCAGCCGTCTAAGATACTCCACTGGTCTCACCCCTTCGGGAGCATGGGAGAATGAAGA
>NW_004444095.1:1870813-1913313 GCF_000243295.1 Trichechus manatus latirostris | reverse complement strand
CCCAGCTACCACCACTGTGTGCTCTGACCAGGATCACAACAGAGGGTTCTGGACAGAGCTGGAGAAGGATGTAGAACAAAATTCTAACTCACAAAAAAAAAGACCAGATTTACTGGTCTGACAGACTGGAGAAACCCTGAGAGTATGGCCCCCAGACACCCTTTTAGCTCAGTAATGAAGTGAAGTCACTCCCAAGGTTCACCATTCAGCCAAAGATTAGACAGGTCCATAAAACAAAACGAGACTAATGGTGCACAACAGTCCAAGGACAAGGACTAGAAGGCAGGAGGGGACAGGAAAGCTGGTAATAGGGAACCCAAGATCGAGAAGGGAGAGTGTTGACATGTCGTGGGGTTGTTAACCATTGTCATAAAACAATATGTGTACTAACTGTTTAATGAGAAACTATTTGTTCTGCAAAACTTCATCTAAAGTACAGTAAAAAGAAGAGCATGCCATATAAAATCATGCTTGTTTATATTGCCCAAGAAAGTTAAAAAATAATACCATAGTATTATTTCATGTCCAGTATATATTCAAATTTGCCCAATGGTTCAAAAATGTCTTTTGTATTTTTGGGTTTTGTTTTGTTTTGTTGTATGGACCAGGATCCAATTAAGGATCCATTTTTTAAATTTTGTTATTGTGTCATTTTAGTCTCCTCAGAGGTTAGGGGTTCGAAACCACCAGTGGCTCCGCGGGAGAAAGATGTGGCAGTCTGCTTCCGTAGAGATATACACCCTTGGAAACCCTATGGAGTCACTATGAGTTGGAATTGACTCAATGGCAGTGGGTTTTGGTTTTAGTCTACAGCAGCCTGCCCATCTCATTCTCGTTTTTCTGGCATTGGCATTTGAAAGAATTCAACATAATTGCGTCAAAAAATGTCCCACCTTTCTGGATTTGTCTGATTTTTTTTTCCTTATGGTGTCATTTAACTTGCTTTCTACCCTCCATATTTCTTGTAAACTGAAAGTTGGGTCTAGATGAGACTCGATAAGATGCAAGTGAAACATTTTGGCGAGAATACTTCATATCGGATGCTGAGTACTTTACATTGCATCACAGCAGAAGATGCATAGTATCAGGTTGTCCTGCTCTAAATGCCACTAAGTTTGATCATTGAGTGAAGCTGGTGACTGCTAGATATTGCATTGTAAAGGTACCCTTTTTTCTTTGCAATTAGTAAGTCATCTAATGGCTTTAATATCCATCGATGATCCTTCCCTAAATCAATTATCACATTGGAGTTTGCGAAATGTTTGTTTTTTTTCCTTATTGTTTAAAAAAAACCTTTCTTTTCCTCTCTCTCTGTTGATATCACTATGGACTAATGGATTCTTTTGGGGGGGATTTTTATTTATTTTTTGTGTCATAATGAATTATAGTTATTCTTTTTGGTGCTCAGTTTTTCCAGACTTGGCCAGAGGGAGCTCCTTCAAGCTTGCTGCTTTCCAGCACAAAATGTCCCAGGCTCACCTTGTATGTTCCTTGTAGCAGGTTTGAAATCAACCATTTCTCCAAGGGTCCCTGCTTTCTTTTAGTGGGGAATGGTATATAGAAACTAAGGTCTGAGTGGTAGCTCCTTCTCACAGAAATTGGCACCTTTCTGGCAAGTGGCCCAGGGGAAATAGTGTTTTCACATTACTTTTTCAAGGACACTTGACAATCTCTTATCAGAACACATCAAAGTTCAACGTGAGGTTAGGTTTGTTAAAAAGCCCTCATTATGTAAGACTTCATGTACAATTAGTAAGTTATTATTCATTTGAACTCCTCTGTTTCTGAATTTTGGAACCAAAGTTTACCTGTTTATTATAGTCTATGCTAGTTTGCCAGGAAAATGAATGGTGTAAATAAGATAATGGGACCCATTCTTAAATGTACTTAAGGGAAGAAATTGTTTTTTAAAGACCTTAGCTCATTGTTTGCATGCAAATGAATGTTGTTAATTAGAAATGAGCCTTATCTAATTCACTAAAGGAGGCCTAGTAGGACCTTTTCTTGAAAATCTCCATTAGCAATTCATGTTACTCTAAGTGCTCTTTGTAAGACAACTATTTTCTCTTTAAAGTATTCCTTAACTTTGGCTTTTTACTAATTCAGACTCCTCTAATCACATAGCTTTCAGTAACACCTTATTTCCTACAATATGAAACTCCAACATTGTAATATTATTTCAAAGTCTCTTCACAGGATGTGCTATCCTTTAAATGTGCCCAGGATACCCATGTAAACCAGTGCTAAAAAGCCTGCTCACAAATTCACACTCTGCCTCCAGGATCTCCCAGTTCCAACTCCAGCCCACTTTCTCCATACTTGGACTTCCCTGGTCTCTCATCACCAGTTTTGACCTTAACTATCTCTTCATCCAGACTTTGCAGACTGAATGGAGGCCCACAGGCTGAATCCAGCCTATAGCCATGCAAAGTCTTTGCCTGGGCACTATTTTGAAGTAATTGCTAACATTTAAAAATCGGGAGGTTTTAGATTAAAAATTACATATGGTGTTCTGTGTTCTCTTGAAAACTTAGATCTAGACACTAGGTGCCCATTCCCCCATTCTTGTGGCACTGTCACCTGCAATTGAGTAGCAGATGTTCCAGACCCTTGCTACTCAAAATGTGGTTATTGGACTAGCAGCACAGACATCACCTGGGAGTTGGTTAGAAATGCAGAAACTAATAAATCAGAGTCAGCATTTTAACAAGATCCACAGGCGATTCGTGTACACATTAAAGTTTCAGAAGAAAGCAAGCCATCTCTTCAGTTTGCCACCCTGTCCCACTTCACTCATTTATATTAATTGCTTGGCCCACAGACATTTAACTTTGTAATTCCTCATGTAAGCCCCTTGTCTAATGATGATGATGGTGGTAGGGGTGGTGATAGCACTTAATGTTGCCAGACACTGTTCCAACTGTTTTATGTAGCTTATATAATCCTCACAACAACCTCATGAAACAGATGCTATTTTTATTCCCATTTTACAGATGGGCAATAGAGCTACAGACTGGCGAAGTTATTTGCCAAGATCACACAGCAAGCCAGTGTTTGAACCAGGATGCAAATCAAGCATTCTGACTCCAGAGTCCTTGCTCTAGATCCGAGTTTTCATTATGTATTAACCTTTAATGTTCTCTGTGATATACTTCCAGTTTCTGCCTACCAACCTTTCACTTACCAATCCCATCTTCTCAGCTAGCCACACTAAGTAGTAAAATAATTGGACTTGGAATCTGTTCTGACCTATATTTCCAACCATGTTGCCATTATTTCTCCGCTCTGTCAGCTTGTGTTTCAAGCATAAAAGGACCTAAAGTTTTCTGTCCTTCAGCTTTGGCAAAAAAACATTCACTACAGTTAAATTGCCTTTCTCCTTATTTTCTTTTTCTCAAAATCCTACCTATTCTTCAAGACCCAACTTAAATGCTTGTTCTTCAATGAGCATTACCTGCTCCTCCCAAGCAGAAGCAGTTTGTTCTTTTATTTGAGTTATTTTTGCTCCTTTTTATAACATTCATATAACATTTACTACATCTGTTATGTATCATACCTATTGACATACGTGGTTTTTTTTTTCCCCCAGATATACTGAAAGCTTCATGAGGGCAAGGGTAATAGCGCATTCTCATCTCTATAATCCACAATGCTCAGCAGAAGCCTGGTGCATTGTATTCATCACCAATAAACATTTTCTCGATATAAATAGTAAGAATTTTTATTAACATTCAAATTAAATTGAGTATTTTTAAATCTTTACACTTGTCACTGTTATACAGATTTAAAATAGATCCACAGAGCAGGAACCAAAATTTTTTGTTTTTTTAAACTTAGTTCATTAATTTTTTTATTCAATAGAGTTATTTTTTTTAATATTTTATTGGGTTTTAGGTGAAAGTTTACATAGTACATTAGGTTCCCATTTAACGATTTCTACACAACTGGTTCCATGACATTGGTTACATTTTTCATAATGTATCAACATTCTCACTATTTCCACTCTTTTTGTTCTGCTTCCATTAATCTAGCTTCCCCGCCCCTCCTTAGCTTCTCATCTTTGTTTTAGGGTACATGTTAACCGTTTCATCTCATATAGTTGATTATTTAAGTGAGCACAGTATTCACGGGAGATATTGTTTATTTTATAATCCAGTCTTTTATTTGGATGAAAGGTCACCACCTACAGTGGCTTCAGTTCCAAGTTCAAAGGGTATCTTAGGGCAGTAGTCTCAGGGGTTCTTCTAGTCTCTATCGGTCCAGTAAGTCTGGCCTTTTTTAGGAATTTGAGTTTTGTTCTGCATTTCTCTCCCTTTCTGTCTGGGACCTTCTGTTGTGCCCCTGGTCAGAATGGTCGGTAGTGGTAGCCGGGCACCATACAGTTCTTTTGGTCTCAGGCTAGATGAGGCTGTGGTTTATGTGGGCTATTAGTCCCATGGACTAGTTTCCTCTTTGAGTCTTTGGTTTCCTTCATTCTCTTTTGTTCCAGATGAGTAGAAACCAGTACTTGTATCTTCAATGGCCGCACACAAGCTTTTAAGACCCCAGATGTTTTTATGTCTTTAATGTTATCACATTTCCACAGGTATATTTTTAATTCTGGAAATTGAACTTGGTCCTTTTTAATCTTAAAGCAAAAGGAAGAAGTTGGTTTAATAATTAATATTTCAGATATTCTCCAGAATTTAATACACTTAAGAAACAAATTACTTCAATTCCCCTAGCTTCTGTATACCAAAAAGAATCTCTCTGATTATAACTTTTTATGTATTTTTACCTCAGTCTCACTGTATCCCAACATTTTAGGTGATTTAAATAGGAATTAGCTCTTCAACTGGCTATTTTATCTTCATCCAACCTACAGTCATAAGATGTTGTAGATGCAATCCGTATCACCAAAGAGCTATTTTTAGTGTGATCAGAGAAGATCATACTGATATTATTATCCACAGGTGTCTATGGAAAAGCTGGCCTCTTCCATCTGTTCTCTGATGACTCTTGAAAAGCTTTCAAGGACATTCATAATTCTTCATCAAAAGACTATGAAAAATTAGCTTCATACTTAATCTTCTTATGTCATATTTTATTCTTTGAAACTTGGCAAATTCCAGTGAAACTGAATAGCTGGAGCCAAACATGCTGCTGCGTTGGCTGGTGCTGACAATATCTCTCTCTATAGATATACCAGTGAATGCACTTGATTAATGACCTTCCATGAACTTTTATAAGGCAGGAGAAGTAAAAGTTAGGGAGAGTTTGTTAGGGAAGATGATCTCTGGAATAGACCTTGAAGGATGGAAGGAGTCAAGTGAAGAATGAATGGACATGCCAAAGAAAAGAAGCGGCACGAGCAAAATCACCGAAACAAAAAAGAGTAGTCCACATTGGACGACTATACACAGTTCAGTGTAGAGAAGCTCTCTTAAACAACCTCCACTTGCTCATCTAATTATCCTAGGCTCTTCATTCTCTATGTGCAAACAACTGCACTATACCTATTCCAAACTGTATGTTGGATGTTAGTAGCCTATAGATGTTTTTGAAAGTTTTTCAAGTAGCCTTTCTAGTACCATTTGGGAGAATGTTTGCCAAGATTCAACTGTGTCGTCCCCAACCTGTTTATGCCAGTTATTCTTATTTTTGTAGTTTTGTGATTTCATTAACTGTTCCATAAATTAATGAAATAGGAATTCAAAGAAAAAGAGAATTTTGGTTTCTGTAAAAACTAAGTTGAATGCTTTGGAAAACTTGACAAAGGTGATTAGTAAGAAAAAACGCTATTGAATTAGATGTAGGGAAGCCGCTGATTACGATTGGGAGTGGGAATGACAGTCACAAACATCTAGGATTCTACATTCAGATTCTTTCGAGCGTCTCTAAATCTTACTCCACTTTAAAGAAACCAAAACTAAAAGTCGCAGATGATGAACTAGAGAGTAGCCTATGCAACAAAGGATATGCTGAACTTCAGTCAGTGGACCTTTTACTCTAGAAAAAGCCTTGGATTCCATTCCAAATGAGAGGTAAATGGAAGACCATTTGTATTTTCTAAGTGAAAGTGAAATGTTAAATATGTGTAAACAACTCCATATGATCCCTCCAACTTAATCTTGTTTTCTGATAAAAAAAACTTGTCCTAATCAAGTTGCATAAGAGGACTTCTATTGTATGCCTAAAGGATAAAGTATGTTGTGGTGATAAACAGAGCAACCAGGATGGACCAGATTATGGAGGATATTATATATCAAAGAACTTTTATCTTGGATGAGATAGAAAGGCATTGGAAGGTCTTTTAATTGATTTAGATTGGAATTCCAATAGGCCCCTCTAATTCAGGGTGAAATGAAGAAGGTGCAGCTGGCACTAGGACGACTCAAGTAACTTTTGTGGTATTTCAGATTAGTGATGATGAGTGTCTGAGCAGTGTAGAACTTGCAAAGATGTGACAGATTCAAGAAATATTCAACAGATGAAAGTTAGAAAACATATATTAGAATGTGTAAGTATGAACCTCAGGAGAAAGACAAGGGCTGGAGACGCCGAGCCATTTCTTTTTCTTTTTTCAGTGTAGACATGGTAGCAGTTCCCAGTCAACTAACTGCTTCTCAGTGAGGTCCCTTTCTCATGTCATTGCTTGCTAGCTGGTAAACAAAACAGTTCCCAGAGTACATATTAACCGCTAAATGCTGCTGTGGAATAGGGTTCAGGTATAGGGAAGCTGCTGTGGTGGGTGAGCACTGGTGGTGAAAGCACATGCTAATGAACAGAGATAATATGTACGAGCTCCCAAAACTATCACAAATCAGAATTCTCACCTTCTAGGTGGAAGACCCAGGTTCTATTCCAGGCCAATGCACCTCATGTGCAACCAACACCTGTCTGTCAGTGGAGGTCTGTGTGTTGCTATGATGCTGAACAGGTTTCAGCAAAGCTTCCAGACTAAGACAGATGAGGCAGAAAGGCCTGGTGATAGACTTCCAAATATCAGGCAATGAAAACCTTCTAGATCACAATAGTCCTGTTTCATTCCATTGTGCAAGAGTGCGTCGGGGTGGAGGGGTGGCGACTAGATGGCAGCTAACAACAACAGCAATATGAGCATATTTCAAGTGTGGACATAGCATTCAATGTAATGTAGATGGTCAAATCAGGGAGAGCTAGAGAGCCTGTGAATAGAACAAATAAAGACTAAGCAAAGTATGGTTTAGTAGGATTCCTCACATGGGGTGCTGTGAATGCACTCTCCCTTTAAGGTTATTGCTGTCTAAAGTTAGTCTATTGTCATTAGTCTCACCCAGACAGTGGCTGCACCAAGACCACACTGTTTGCTTAAACAGGGCAAATGACATTTTGTATTCTTTCCATGTTTCTTGTTGCTGAGGAAACTTGAATTGTCTACCTTCAAAGTCTATCCTGTGAGGCATATTTTATATTACAAGCACTCATTTCTAAAGTGCTTTTTATGTTAGAATCACAAGACTGAAAAAGGAACACAATATCCACAGGTCAGTAGACCCAACGTGCACAAAGGAAAATCCAAAGTCCTAGAGCCTGGGATAAAGGTGTGTTATCATTTTATTGATTCCTTTGCTTAGTTTAATATAATTAAACGATGCTCTAGGTATGTGTACCAGTCTAGTAGTCTCATGTTCTTTTTGACAATTCTTTTCTGTTTTACTAATTATGTATTGTCATAGGTTGGCCTAATACAAATCAAAAGTTAGCATAACATACTTTTTCCCATATAGGCTAATTTGAATAAAAATATTTTTATCTTTTCTCATTTTTCTACTATGATAAATGTTTTTTAAAAACCCTTTCTAAATTGCAAAGCACTGTACATGTATGAGCTTCTAATCTAATAATTTTTCACTTACTATTATGATGCTGAATGTATAACCATCTCCTCCTTTTCAGCAGGCCTGGTCTCTTATTTCACAGGAACCTTGTCCCAATTAATTATTCGCTCTCCTGCATGCACAGGAGCACAAGCATATCTTCATCCTTTCTTTACTGGCTTCCTATCCCTGATCACTAAACGTTTTTAGCCTCCAGATTAAAAAATAAATGCATAGCAAACATTCCTTTACAAAAGCGCTCCACTGTACTTGTCAGGCTTCTTAGCTGTGAATAACAGAATTCAGCTCTGGTTCATTTCAGCCAAAAGGGAATTTATGAGAAGGATACAGACCTGTACCCATTCCCAAATAGAAGGCTAGAAAACTAGGTCAGAAAATGTGCAGAAACCAAGGGAGAGGCTCAGCGCCTGGAATACAGTCTAAATAACACCCTGGGTCTGGAGGCTGCCATGGATTTCTCAACCACTGCAGACACTGGGGGCAGGGTGCCACTGACACTGGAAAGAATTCTAAATGGCCCTTTAGAATTAATTCTCTGTCACCCTTTTCAGATTCAAAAATGGAACTTCTTCCACAGATTCCACACTGATCTTGGTATTTTCTCCACATAAGCAGGGTGTTCAGATTCTCAGCAACTAAAGTTGACAAATGTCCCTTACTTCCCTCTCTAGTTATTATCCTCATTTGAATCTTTCTCTTCAGTCACAATTGCTTAAACTCAGATGTTCTTTATTATTTCACCTCCTTTTTTTTGTTTGTTTTTAGCCTCCATCACTGCTCTGAAACCATCCTTGCTAAGTGCACCAATAATCTCCTGCAATTAAATCCAGTGGATACATCTTTGTCCTATTGTAGACTACTTGGCATAATTGGGCACTTTCTTCTTAGTATTTTGTCCTACCTTGTATTTTGTGTCATGACTGTAATCTAAGTTTATTCCTACCCCTCTGCATACTTCCTTTCTCTTTTGATGGCGCTCCTTCTTTCACCTGCCCCTTGCATCCTGATGTTTCTCAAGGACCTGTCCTCAGCCCATTCCGATTCTCATTGTGTACAATTTGCCTGGTTTTATCCACAGCCACAGCCGTAGCTTTCACTGTATTAGTTAGAATCAGTTCAGGCAGATAAAAAAATGGTGTGTGTGTGTGTGTGTGTGTGTGTGTGTGTGTGTGTGGAGAGAGAGAGAGAGAGAGAAAGAGACTAAATCTACATAGAAATATCTCTCTCTCATGTAAAAAAGAATCTGCCAGTAGGTAGTCCAAGGCTGGCCCTATGAGTCAAGGGCCCAGGTTCCTACTAACTAAGAACTCTGCCATCCCTTTGTCTGGCCGTTATCCTCATGGTCCAAGATGACTGTTAGGCCTCCAGCCATCACATCTGCTTTTCAGGCTACAGGATGTAGGAAGGGGAGAAAAAGGAGGTGCCTCTACCCTTTTAAGGAGTCTTAATGGAAGGTCTACAGAACATGTTTGCTTATATCTCATTAACCAGAAATTATTTACACGGCTATACCAAGCTTCAGAGAACATTGGAAAATATAGACTCTGGGACTCCTGTTACAGAAAGGAAGGGAAGAACGGATAATTGTGTAGGCAGATAAGCAGATTAGACTTACGGATCCAGCTTCCTATGGAGCATTTCCTCTTTCATACTTGCAAAACCAAAAAAAAAATTGTTGTCGAGTCAATTCTGACTCATAGCGACCTCATAGGACAGAGTAGAACTGCCCCATAGGGTTTCCAAGGAGTGACTGGTGGATTCAAACTGCCAACCTTTTGGTTAGCAGCCAAGCTCTTAACCGCTGCACCACCAGAGCTCCTCATACTTGCAAGCCACCTCAAAATCAACATGTCCAAAGCAGAATTTATTCTAACCCTCTACAAAATCTACTGTGAGTGGCAACACTCTCTATTCACTTACCCAAGCTAGAAACTTGTAAGTTATAGAGCTAATATAAATGACACCAATTTTTGTGTGCTTACTCTATGAAAGGTATTTTGCTAACAGTTTTACCAACATTTCCTCACATAATCTTCACAATAACCCAGTTTTCAAGATCTTCAGTGTCTGTTATCTCACCTGATCCCCTGAGATGATAAGCAAAGCATGGCTGTATTCTTATGCCCATTTTATAAATTATTACACTGCAGCTCAAAAAGATGAAGACATTTGACCAAGACTGATGAAAGTTATAGAAGGATCCAGAACTGAAAGTTAGTCATTTTAACCCCAAATCTATGCTTTTTCCATCATGGTTATGCATGACCATAGTTACCCATGGGAACAAAACAGCTAATAAGGATGACAAAGACAAGACAAATTAACGAGTGTTCCCCACTCCCTTACTACCTTTCCCTCAGCCAATTAAAAGATCTAAGCCTGTGTCTTCTCATATTTTTGCTTCCTCCAATGTCTAAGGAGAACACTATCTTTAACCACCTATTTATTTATTTTCAATAATATGGAATTTAGAGAAAAAGTAAAGAGAGAAGAGTGGAGAAGACTGAGAGGCCAGAAAGGCAAAGTTGATCTCCACAATAAAGAGAAGAGAAGCCCTGAATATGGGTATGGTTTATGGAGAATTTTGGCAGTTAAAAATTTCTGAAGCAGTTGAGAGGTATGAAAGAAGTAAGGAGGATAGGAAATGGAATTTTTGGAATGTTCTGTAACATGCACTGGCTCCCTTTATTTTACTTGGACACAATCAACACTGATGGAAGTAGCAGTCAAGAAATCAAAGTATTGCATTGGGCAAATCTGCTGCAAAAGATCTCTTTAAAGTGTTAGAAACCAAAGATGTCACCTTGAGGACTAAAGTGCTGACAACCCAAGTCATGGTATTTTCATTTGCCTCCTATGCATGCAAAAGCTGGACAATGAATAAGGAAGACCGAAGAAGAATTAATTATGGCATTGATGAAGAATATGAATATACCATGGACTGCCAGAAGAACCAACAATTTTGTTTTGCAAGAAGTACACCAGAATGCTCCTTAGAAATGAGGATGCTGAGACTTTGTCTCATGTACTTTGGACATGTTATCAGGAGGGACCATTCCCTGCAAAAGGACATCGTGCTTGGTGTTATGGATTGAATCGTTTCCCCAAAAAATGTGTGTTAACTTGTTAGGCCAGGATTCCTAGTATTGTGTGATTGTCCACCATTTGGTGATCTGATTTTCCTATGTGTTGTAAATCCTATTTCTATGATGTTAATGAGGCAGGATTAGAAGCAGTTATGTTAATGAGGCAGGACTCAATCTACAAGATTAGGTTTTGTCTTAAATCAATCTCTTTTGAGGTATAAAAGAGAGAAGCAAGCAGAGAGACAGGGGGACCTCATATCACCAAGAAACCAGAGCCAGGAGAATAGCGCGTTCTTTGAACCCAGGGTCCCTGCGCTGAGAAGCTCCTTGACCAGGGAAGATTGATGACAAGGACCTTCCCCCAGAGCCAACAAAGAGAGAAAGCCTTCCCCTGAAGTTGGTATCCTGAATTCGGACTTCTAGCTTCCTAGACTGTGAGAGGGGCCCTGGTGATGCAGTGGTTAAGAGCTGAGCTGCTAACCAAAAGGTCAGCAGTTCGAATCCACCAGCTGTTCCTTAGAAACCCTGTGGGGCAGTTCTACTCTGTCCTGCGGGGTCGCTATGAGTCAGAATCAACTTGACAGCAACAGGTTTATTTTTAGACTGAGAGAGAATAATTTTCTGTTTGTTAAAGCCATCCACTTATAGTATTTCTGTTATAGCAGCACTAGATAACTAAGACACTTGGTAAAGTAGAAGGTAAGTGAAAAAAACGAAGACCCTCAATGAGATGAATCGACACAGTGGCTGCAACAATGGGCTTAAACATAGCAATGACTGTGAGGATGGCACAGGACTGGGCAGTGTTTTGTTCTGTTGTACATAGGGTCACTGTGAGCCTTAAACTGACTCGATGGCACCTAAAAAGAACAACAACAATTGATCAAGAAATGTGAATTAAGATTAAATTGTTTTTCAATGATATTTGGATGCTGGAATGGATTTCTGTGGATGTTAACAATGTGAAGAATATGGATCATGTTGGGCCCTGGATTTTATTAGAGTTACATTTGAAAACCAAATTCTAACTTTATGGACCAATGTAATGACTAAATAGGGATTTTTTGTTAATGATCAGAGTCTATCCATGACAAAAAAAGCTTGTTTCTCCTACTGATTTATGTGGTGTTTTCTTGCCAATTAACCTTCACTCTAGACAGTGGAAAATAAGACTAATTGGAATTGAGGCTCGCCAATTAAATAAACCTGCCAACTAAATTCTGGGTAATAATCACCTTTGTTCTCACTTGTGTTTATTGCCCTTGGAAGTAAATAGCATGGTGCTCTTGTGTCTATAGTGTTATTTAACTTTGTTTTTCTTTAACCTAGTTACTTAAATTATATAAGTCTCATTTTACTCATTTAAAAATAAAGATAATAATACATATCTCATCAAGTGGCTGTAAGTATTAGAAATAATGTAAGTAAATTGGCTAATCATGTGCTGAGCACATGAGTAGGAGCTTAGAAATTGGTCTCTGGGAACCGAACACCTGGGATGGCGAAAACTGTAGCTCAACAAATCCTCTCCCCAAAAAACAACAATAAAACTGAACACACTGGACAAAACATGTTATGAATCTGGAAATCTACCAAAGGCATACACCAAATTAAAAAGTGATCATCCATGAAAAGCTACTGAACTTTGATTAAGAACACTGGGAGTCTGGAATGTTCTTGCCTAGGACTGTGCCTACTCCCCACCCCCAGTGTGATCAGCATAGCAGTTCTATCAGGGTTTGGCAAGCCCTGAAAACCAATAGCTTCACTGCCAGAGAGACTGACTTGATTTGCAGCCAAACATGGAAAACCCCATGTTCAGACACATAGTCTGTAACAGTAGGGACCTTGGTGGCAAATAAATGGGGCTGACTAGAAGCTTACCTGGTCTGAAGTTGCAGTCTTGTTTAGGACAAGTAACTGACAGACTAGCCAGAAATTTAACAGGTGTATCTGAGAAATGAGACAGCCATAAAGGACACTTTAAACACAAAGCAAGAAGAAGGAAGAAAATAGTCAAAATTAGAGCAAAAATCAAGAAAATAGAAAACAAACAAAAGAAAATAGAGAAAAAGAATGAAACAAAAAGTTAGACTTTGAAAACGTTTTTTAAACGGCAAAACTTCAGCTAGACTGACCAAGGAAAAAACAAAAAAGACAAAAGTTACCAAAATCATTAAGGAAACCCAAAAGAAATTAGAAAGACTGTAAGGAGACCCTATGAACAAACTTTATGCCAACAATTTCTCCAAATTATGTGAAATGAACAAATGGCTGGAAAGACATAAATTACCTAAATGAATTCAAGGAAAAATTAAACATCTGAATATGCATAATACAAGTGAAAAATTGAATTAGTAATTAAAAATCATCCAACAAAGAAAAGCCCAGGTCTAGATGGCTTTGTGTTGTTAGGTTCCATTGTGTCAATTTTGATTCATAGTGCAACCCCAAGTGACAGAGCAGAACTGCCCCATAGGGTTTCCTAGGCTGTAATCTTTACATGAGGGGATCATCCTGGTCTTTCTCCCTCAGAGCCTCTGGGTGGGTTCAGACTGCTAATTAAGCACTTAATCGTTGCACCACCATTGCTGCTTTCTAGATGTCCTGACTTGGGAATTATTTCAAATATTTAAAGAAAAAAAGAATGCCAATCCTTCACAAACTAATTCAGAAAAAAAGAGATGAGAAAACACTTTCCAACCCATTCTATAAGACAAGTACTACTCTAATACTACAGTTATTCAAAGATATAACAATGAAATATATCTACAGACCAATATCCCTCATGAACATAGACACAAAAATCCTTAACAAAATGTTAGCAAAATGGATCCAAAACATATAAAAATTATTATACACCACAGCCAAGTGAGATTTATCTCAGGAATGCAAGGTTGGTTTCTCATCCAAAAATGAATTACTGTAACACACCATATTAATTGAAAAGGGACATAATTAATAGAACAATTCCATTCACAATTGCATAAAAAGGAATAAAATACTTAGAAATAAATTTAACAAAAGAAAAGTGTAAAAAATGTAGTCTGAATATTATAAAACTGCTGATGAGTTCATTTTTATATACTGGAAAAAGGAAATAATCAGTTGTTTCAGGGATTACTGGACACTGGCTCTGAACTGACACTAATCCCAGCAGACCCAAAATGTCACTGTGGTCCAACAGTCAGAGTAGGACCATATGGAGATCAGGTGATCAATGGATTTTTAGCTCAGATCCATCTCACAGCAGATACCCAAACCCATTCTATAGTGATTTCCTCAGTTCCAGAATGAATAATTGGGGAAGACATACTCAGAAACTGGCAGAATCCCCACACTGGTTCCCTGACAGGTGGAGTCAGGGCTATTATTGTAGGAAAGACCAAGTGGAAGCCACTAGAACTGCTTCTACCTAGGAAAATAGTAAACCAAAAGCAATACCATATTTCCAGAGGAATTGCAAAGATTTGTGCCACCATTAAGGACTGACAGGATGCAGGGGTGGTGATTCCCAGCACATCCCCATTCAACTTACTTATTTGGCCTGTGCGGAAAACACATGGATCTTGGAGAATGACAATGCATTATCATGAACTTTCTCATACATAAAGATTAACTCAAAATGGATCATAGGCTTAAATGTAAGAGCCAAACAATAAAATTTCTCAAGAAAATAAGGAGAAAATCTTTGTGGCCATGGGTTAGGAATAGAGTTCTTAATATGACACCTAAAGCACCATATATAAAAGAAAGGGGAGGGGGGGAAGATAAATTGGATTTCATCAAAATTAAAAACTTCCGTGCTTCAAAAGAAGCCAATAAGAAAGTGAAAAGTCAAGCCACAGACTGGGAAAAGATATTTGCAAATTACATATCTGATAAATGACTTGTATCCAGAATATATAAAGAGCCCTTACAAGTCAATATTAAGAACACAAATCTCCAAAAATGGGCAAGAGATTTGAATATACATTTCACCAAAGAAGATATAAAAGTGGCTAATAAGCACATGCAAAAATGCTATGCTTATCATCGTTAGTAATTAGGGGAATGCAAACAAAAACCACAATGAGATGCCATTTCATAAGACAGACAATTCAAATGTTGATGAGAATGTAGAGAAACTGGAGCCCTCTTAAAATGCCAGTGTGCAGCCGCTTTTAAAAAGTTTGGTGGTTTCTTAAAAAGTTAAAAAAAAATATGACGCAGCAATTCTATTCCTAGGTATCTATCCAAGAGAAATGAAAACAAGTGATAGCATTATATATAATAGACAAAATTGAAAATAATCCAAATGTCTGTCAGTTGTTGAATTTATAAACAAAATATGGTATATCCATACAATAGATTACTAGTCGTCAATACAAAATGAATGAACAATTGATACATGCTACAATATGGATGAACCTCAAAGACATTATGCTAAGTTATAGAAGATAGATGCACAAAACTGTATACAATATAATGACATTTATATGAATGTCCAGAAAAGGCAAATCCATAGAGATAGAAAACTGATTAGTGGATTCCTAAAGCTGGAATGAGAGTAGGGATTGACTGCAAACAGGCATGGGGGGACTTGTTGGGGTGATGGGAATGTTTTCAAACTGTGTTGTGGTGATGGCTGCACAACTCTATAAATTTACTAAAAATATTGAATTATATACCTACCATATATGAATTTTATGGTATGTAAATTATACCTCAATGAAGCTGTTAAAAAAAAACAGCAAGTGGTAGATACTGGGGAAGTATGGATGAAATAAACTTGGCAATATATTGATAATTGAAGCTGAATGATCGATAATGGGAACTCACTATACTTCTTATACTTTTGTGCATGTTTAAATTTTTTCAGAATAAAACTTTATTTTTTTCTTCTGTCTGTTCCTCATTATTCTGTGTAATTGAAGTATAGTTGTTCTTGCTATACCTCCCTGAAAATTGTATGGCACAGATTTTATATAACCGAAAAAAACTAAACCCATTGCCGTTGAGCCGATTCGTATTTGTTACCAAATAGCCTTTTATTTTGCTCATTTTTCTATTATCCTTGGCCTTTTCAGTCATATAGTAAAGAAGTGATGTGACAGGTTCTTAGAAACCATCAATTCTCTCTGGAAAATGGGAATAGAACCCTCTCCTGTATTTAGCAGGAAGGTAATGGTGGTCTACTCCCAGTGGAAAGAGGAAAATTCCCTTCAATCTTCATAAATCTACAGAGGAATTTTCTCCTCAATGCTATGACGGCCTGCTTTCTGTCCTATCAATCTTGCGAATCAGGAAACATATATTTCAGTTCACAATGCCTTGACTCCTTAGGATTTTTTTTTTTTTTGATTCTTGGAAGATATCATTTCAATTTTACTATTTTTAAATGTGTGCTCAGCTAAGTGAAGTAGTCTACTTTATGAGTCAAGTCAATCTTGGGTAATCTGTTAGGTAGACTTCCTACTCTGTACCCTGTACCCAATGTTTAATGCATTTAATCATTGATGTGGAAGGTAGACCAAATAATGCATTAATGAAGTTCATGCCAGATCAAATTTTAATACTCAGAGATAATTCAGTAAAAGATATAAACCCAACTGATTTAATGAAGTGCTTTTATTATATATCCTTGATGACTAATAAATGCATTGTTTAAAACATGAACATAAACATCATCATGCTATACTTTTGCTTATAAACTTCCAGTGATTCCCTGGCACTACACAGGAAGTGTATCAACCTTGGCAGGCATGTAGGACTCTCCATAACCTGACCCAAACCTACTTTTCTAGTACTCTCTCTTGCCAATCCCCCTCCACAATCCCTTCACTATGAAAGGCCATGAACTTCTACCCCTCCGTAACTTTGTCCATGTTGCTCCCCTTTCTAGAATGCTTACCCCTGTTCTGTTTTTTTGCTGTTCTTTATTATTATTATTATTGTACTTTAGATGAAGGTTTGCAGAACAAACTAGCTTCTCATTAAATAGTTAGTACACATATTGTTTTACGACATTGGTTAACAACCCCACGACATGTCAACACTCTTTCTCGACCTTGGTTCCCTATTACCAGCTTTCCTGTCCCCTCCTGCCTTCTAGTCCTTGCCTCTGGGCTGGTGTGCTCCTTTGGTCTCGTTTTGTTTTATGAGCCTGTCTAATCTTTGGCTGAAGGGTGAACCTCAGGAGTGACTTCAATACTGAGCTAAAAGGTGTCTGGGGGCCATACTTGCGGGGTTTCTCCAGTCTCTGTCAGACCAGTAAGTCTGGTCTTTTTTGTGAGTTAGAATTTTGTTCTACATTTTTCTCCAGCTCTGTCTGGGACCCTCTGTTGTGATCCCTGTCAGAGCAGTCAGTGGTGGTAGCTGGGCACCATCTAGTTGTGCTGGACTCAGTCTGGTGCAGGCCTTAGTAATTGTGGTCCATTAGTCCTTTGGACTAATCTTTCCCTTGTATCTTTAGTTTTCTTCATTCTCCCTTGCTCCTGAAGGTTACCCTTGTTCTTCACCTAGTGATCTTTTTCCCTCCTTACAGGTCCTTATTTCTCCCTTTGATTTCCTGGGACCCTTAGTAAATGGTTTTCCATTGCACTTGAAATAACATCCAGATTTTTTGCCATGGCTTCCTGGCCCTTGCTCATCGCTCTGGCCTCATCTCCTGCGACCCACCACCTTGTTCATTACACTTTAGCTACACTTGTCTATTTTCAATTCCTCTAAATTTCTAAGTGTTTTTCTGCCTTGAAAGAGGCTGATTTTTCTGTATGGAAGCTTTTCCCCCAGGCTTCTTCTAACCAATGTTTACATATTTCTCAGTCACTTAATCAATGTCACTTACTCAGAGAGACTCACGCTTACAATCACCATCCTCTCCACAGTCTAAATAAGGTCCCATTGCTCTTTCCCTTATGAACAAGTTACATTCTGAACAACTATTTATAAGTACATTTGTTCCTTGACCATCTGCCTCCACATCAGATACCAGTAAATGATCAGTTAGGTCTTCTGAGACAATGCTAAATGTTGAGGGACTTGGATTATTATTACTATGATGATGGTGACAATTATTATTATTCATATTTCGTTTCTATGTTTTCCCAGCACTTTCAACAATTCATCTCTGCTTTTACACCCATCACATACAATGAGGTTAAAAATATTTACAAAATACTTCAAAAATACACATAGAGGAAACACATCTTAGTCTACAGCAAAACAAGATATCCAAAACTAAAATAACCATGTCTGACCATGGACACCATTTCCATGTGGGAAGGGGAATTTAATTCATGTCTGCCTTTGGGTGCAACATATCTATGAAAGTTCATAAGTAAAAAGTTCATAAATAAATAAATACTGTACCATAACACCCATAACTTTTCTTCATGCACTTATTATGATTTGTCTTAATGTATTGTTTTGTGTGGTTAATGGTTTAATATTTATAACTCCCATCATACTGTAAGTTTCATATGGATAAAGACAATGTCTGTGTTGTTCACCCCTGAATATCCAGCACCTAGCACAGTGCCTGACACTTAGTAGATGCGTAATAAATATTTGCTAAATACATACCTGCACTTCAGTGCTTATCACATTTTAAAGTAAACCATTTATGTACATGTCTGTGTCTCCTACTAGCCTATGAACATTTGGTAACTACCCTATCTCGTAGCACAATCAGTCCCTGGTACATTATGGACACTTAAATATTTGTTGATAAAAAACATAAAATTGATGACAGACCAACTTGCTTCAGTGCATTATACTCTCCAGGTGAGCAGTGTATATATCTTTTGAAGATGCCCTACTTAGCCTAGTATGTCACATAGAGTCACAGTAGATATTTAGGCAGTTCATTAACTCTAAAAGTTGGCCCTCATGGTGCTTGGCCTACATTACTCACCTTCCTCTGTCTCTTATAAATTCGTTGGCTAATTTCCAGACACCGAGTAGAATGTTTGGCGGCCATGGAATTCTTCATACCTAATGGATTGTTTTAATTTTCATTTCATATTGGATTATTTACTTGTCTGAGGTCTTCTTTATGATTCTGAATTCTTGATATGAATGATAAACTGTCATTATTTAAGCCCAGTGACAAAAACATATTTCTTTTCTCAGGAAAATTCTCTCTTCAATTATCCTATGTGGTAATAAATCTTGGATAGTCAGCTTTTTACAGCAATGGTTTTCAAAGATTTTGGCCTTGGGACCACTTTACACTCTTACAAATTATTGAAGACTCCAAAGAGCTTTTGTTCATGTGGGTTGCCATATCAGACGTTAGAACAGAAAATTTAAAATATTTATTTATTAATTCATTTAAATGTAACAGTAGACCCACTCCATGTTCATTTAGCACATGTTTTATGAGAAATAACTATATTTTACACAACGAAAAATATTTAGTGAGAATTGTAGCATCGTTTAGATTTTTTTCCACATTTCTTTAATGTTTAGCTTAAGAAAGTTGATTCTTATATCTGCTTCTGCATTCAGTGTGTTTTAATATCACATTGAATGGAAAACTCATAAGATAATGGGAGGCAAAAAGGCAAATAGCTTCGTAGTATTATTATGAAAATAGTTTTGACCTCACAGATCCCTTGAAAGGGTCTCAAGGACTCCACAGGGTCCCCAGGCCGCACTTGGAGAACTGCAGTGTGAGGGAATATAACTATTCTTGTACCTCCTGTGGCTATGTTCTTGTAAAGTATAATAACCTGTATTTCTGAAGAACTTACCTGTGGTTGTGTGCAGATTTTAAATAAACGAAATGGAAATACCCTTCGCCCTTCTCCAGGATGAAAGGAATAAGCAAAATGTTCCCTTTCTCTCTCCTTGAAGGAACTTTGGTTTTCCTTCTCTATATGAGGTATTTATATTCCACTAGAAATGTACATAGTGCAAGACAATAGATGATGTTTTGCTAAGGATGGAAATTACAACTACCCTTAGGGAATCAAAGTATAAGCACAGTAATAAAAATCACCAAAAACTCCACGGAACAAAGAGTATGTAATAAAAAAGAGATGTGAAACTATGAAAAAAAATGTGACAAAGTTGGTTTTGGACTAGGAAAAAAGAGAAAAATAAGAAACTTGAATAACAGTAAAATCAACGAAGAGGAAAAGAAAGGAGAGGCATGAGTCTACTTAGTTACAAAGAATTTATTAAGTATTTTCCATGTTTGATTCTAAGATAAGTAAACATAGTTTCTCCTACTGGCACACTTTAGTAGATTTAAACAGAACAAATGTTTCTAATTAGATGTAATATCTGCTTTTCCTATTAGCTGCACTCATGTAGTATCCTGTGAAATACTAATTCTCTAAGATGTTAATAATTGTTTTGAGGGGCGGGGGAGGTTTAATGGTCATATACATTTTCATATAACTGGGTTAAAACGATGATACAGATTGTCTTACATCAGTATCCCCATACCTTTAATTTCCTTGTGTGTGTCTGAAAAGGATTTAGAATATAATAGGTGTTGATAAACATTATCTGTAAAGTGACAGATAGTAACTGTTTTAGGCTTTGTGGGCCATCCAGTCTTTGTTGCAACTACTCAACTCAGAGGTTGTAGCAAGGAAGCAGTCATAGACAATATGTAAGTAAAAGAGTGTGGCTGTGTTCCAATAAAACTTTATTTATAAAAATAGACGACTGTCCAAATAGAACAGAACCCTAATACTGATGGGCAGGATTTGGTTCATGGACCTAAGCTTGCCAACCCTAGTAGATAGCTTTTCCCAACTGAATTTATTTTTTACTACAGAATCGTACTCTTCCCAATATGCACACATTTGGTTTTTCATGGAAAATCTCCCAAGACTAATGTGAGTAATGTTATTCCTCTCAGATATACAGTTAAGATGGTGGTGCTTTGAGACTTTGAATTTAAGAATTACACAACTACTAAGTGCTAGGAACTGAAAATAGAGCATGATCACAATAGACAGGGTCTCTGCCCTCATGGTGTTTGCAATATATTGAGAGACACAGGAAATTATAATATACCCTGTGACAGACAAATTATGAAGAGCAATGGGACTATATAGGGGCCCTGGTGGTGCAGTGGTTAAGTGTTCAGTTGTGAACCAAAAGGTCAGCAGTTCAAATCTACCAGCAGCTCTTTAGAAACCCTATGGGGCAGTTCTACTCTGTCCCATAGGGTCGCTATGAGTTAGAATTGACTCAACAGCAACAGGTTGTTTTTGTTTTTTTATGGGGCTATATAACAGGGTCTATAGCCTAGACTTGGTTGGAAGGGGGGTTAATTAATCAAGGAAGGCTTCATGAAGGAAACAATATATAACCTGAGATTGGAAGGATAACTAGGAGCTACCAATAACAAAATGTGGAGAAGGATATCCCAGGTAAAGGGAGCAGAGTGTGCTAAGTCCTGATATGGACATAGTACTGGATTTTAATGAAGAGTAAGTAATTCAGGGGATTGTAGAATGCAAAGAGATATGATGGAAATAAACTAAAGATGATAAACAGCTTTTTGACCCATGTTAAAGAGGTTAGATTTTATCCCATTGGCCATAGGGAGTTATTGAAGATGTGAGGACATGACTGGGCATATAGTAGAAAGATCATTCATTCTGAAGTGTTGAGAATGAATAAGAAGGAGACAAGGTGGAAGGCAGAAACTAATTAGGAAGCAGCCTCAGTAATCATGCAGAGAGGATGGGAGAAGAAGAGTAGTGGCAATGGGGATGGAGAGAAGTGAACAGATTCAAGAGATGCCTCAGGTAAGAACATGTTTATTGATAGACTCGGGGGTGAGGGGGATGGAAGAATCAAGGATGGCTCTAGGATCTCTAGTCTGAGAAACTGAAGGCTGGTGGAGCGGCAGTCATGGGTAAGAAGATGATAGTGTTTTGAATGTCTGGGCAGGGCAATATCTAGCTGTGATGGAAAGCAGAAAAACTGTATGAGGTCGTATACTCTTTATTGCATCTTCCACCAGATGGTAACAGCTTTTTGATAGGTTTAACTGACAGATACATCACTCTCCCTCTGACAGATACAGGTCCAAAGCATCTTCAGTGTTTTCAGAAGTCTATGCAAGCACCTGCGTAGACAGAACTCAAAAAAAATCTGGAGAAAGTTCTGGGGTTTAGTTAGGCACCTGGAACTAATAGAGCAAACTTGGAGGATGGAGTTCAATCTGGGATCCCCAAAAAGATTATTCTAGAATTTCTTTTTATCTGAGGACTGAATTTGATAGGAAATGTTGTTGTTACCTGCTGTTGAGTTTGCTTCAGCTCATGATGACCCCATGTACAACAGAATAAAATATTGCCCCATCCTGCACCATCTTCATGATTGTTGGTATGCTTGAGTCTATTGTTGCAGCCACTGTGTATTTTGAGTATCTTACAACCTAGGGGACCCATCTTCCAGCACTACATCAGACAATATTACGTTATGATCCATAGCGTTTCATTGGCTAATTTTGAAGTAGACCACCAGGCCTTTCTTCTTAGTCTTTCTTATTCAGGAAGCACCACTGAAACCTGTCCACCATGGGTGACCCTGGTAGTATTTGAAATACCTGTGACCTAGTTTCCAGCATCATATTAACTCACAAGCCACCAGAGTATGACAATCTGACAGATAGGTGGTAGTGACAGGAAACAAGGAATATGAATTATGAAGGCCTTGGAATTCTAGGCCGAATCCCTTAAGATTAGATTTTCTTACCTTATTTTCTGCTACTCTCCCCTTCTCTCATTAAATTCCAAACACTTAGTTCACTTCATTGCTGTTTGTTGTTGTTTCGTGTTTTTTTAACATTCTGACCACGATCCTACCTCAGGACCTTGACACTTTCTGTATCCTCTACTTAGAATACTCTTCTTTGTGGGGATATATGCCATTTAAACATGGCTGCACTATTGACAACTGCATCCCCCACAGGCGTCTATGCTGTATACGACATGTTGGAGACTTGTCAGCGATGAGAAAGAGATTAGGCATGACTTGTTTTCCCAAACCTATTGTCCTGTTACTGATTGGCTTGTTTACCTGAATTCCTTCTCCCTTGCCCAAAACTTATTGTTACTCACCCAAAGCCCATTGTTCTGTTATTTGTTTTACTGCTTACTGTATTTACTATAAAATAAACTCCTGGGACTGAAGCCAGGGTTCAACTCCTCAGAGTGACCCTCCTGACCCCACTTCTCTGTAAGAGTTGTGGCATTGGTTATTGTCTCCACCGCCCCGACAACCGTCGCAGCTGCGACACTTCTTCCTGATATTTGTATAACTTACTCCCTCACCTCCCTCATTTCTTTATTACCTAAAATTCATTGAAGCTGCTATAACAAATACGAAAATCTTAGTGGCTTAACACTTCTCACTCATATAAAATTCAAAATGGTTGTTTCTGGTCAACAAGAAACTTCCCTCCAAATGGTCGATCCGGGACCCAGGCTACTTTCATCTCGTGACTCCAGCATATTTAACATGTGACTTTCAAAGTCACTGTGGTTTTGTACATTAGAAAGAGAAAGAGCAAGGAGTATCACTTGTGTGCAGGCAGGGTGAAGGGGTTATGAGCCAAGCCTAGAAGTAGTGAGCATCACTTTTACTCACATTACATTGGCGAGAATGCAGTCATATAACCATACCCATGTGGGGTCACCATGAGTCAGAATCCACTCCACAGCATCTAAAAACAACTGTAAGGGAGACTGAGAAATGACAGCTAACTGCTACTTAAAAAAAAGACTCCAGTTATTCAATGAGCAGCTAGCTAGTCCCTACCATGAAGATTTTACTCAAATGCTTCTTTCTCAATGAGGCCTTCTGTGATCTCGCTCTATAAAATTACAACCACTCCCCTCCTATACTCAATATTCTCTACCTTTATCTCTATTCCTTGCTTCATTTTTCTCTCTGCAGCCCTTATCACTATGTCACTTTCTATATATTTTATTTCTTTATCTTGTCTATTGTCTGCCTGCCTCCAACAGAATGTAAGCTCCATGAGGGCAAGGCTTGTTGCCTATATTAACTGCCATATCACTGGAGATTGGAACAGTTACTGCACTTAGTAAACATTCAGGAGATGTTTGTTGCATTGTAATCACACATATGCTACACCTCGAAATCTCATCTGGTGACACGTTTACCCACAGATTGACATAAAGACTCTATTGTGTTTCCCTAGCAATATTTGTCAGAGAATTTTCCAGAGGAGAGCGATAGAGCTGTCAGATGGCTTATCAAAAAGCTCAATTTCAAATGGCCCCCCTGTGTACTTGTACGTGTATTATAAATATTTTTATGTATATAAACATGTGGGCTTAGGCAAAATTCTGAGATAGAAAAAGCAAGATTAGTATCCAAATTCTCCCTTTTTTGTACTTCTTATTTTCTTTAGCATTTATTGAATGCTGACTATTAATTAATGAAGTACTTGTCTAAAACTGGGGTTTCTGCGAGCAAATTTAATCCTCACAACCACAGTATGAAGTAATTATCGTCCCAATTTTAAGACAAAGAAACTGAGGCTTATAGAGAAAAAAAAAGAGTCCCAAGTTGCCCAAGTTCACAAGAGTTCAAGTTGCCCAACTTCACTACTTAGCTAATAAATGGCAGGGATTATATTTGGACTTCTTTTCCTCTCAGTAACTCTCTCTGCTAACCTTCATTCTTTTCCTTTTCATTCTCCACATCTGACCTCACATAGCTAATTATTTCCTTAATATTGAGGCATAAATGACTGAGAAGTTTTGATGTGTTATCCTGCTCAGGAGTATTTCATTTTAACAAGGCACGAACTTTAGGCAAAATGAATTAATGTCTAACTGTTTGACATCAAGCACTGGTCAGCTATGGGAGGCATGTTGATTTAAAAAGCCTGGGTTCTGATTCTGATGCTGTCCTGTACAGGGTGTTAGCTGAGGAAGTTACTATGTGTGCCTAAATATGAGTGTTGTTTTCTTTTTTTCTCTAGAAAACATCACCTTATATCCAAATCCTTCTAGAGTTTGTCAGATTACAAGACACTCACTTATTTTACTTTTCTCAAAACAATAGTACTGACTACGAAAGATATATTGACTAGAATTTCAGTTGATGCTTATTTTGGTTGCTTATAGAGATCACCTGATAGAGGAGCAAAATGCAGAACAAAACAAAACAAAAAACTGGAAGAAAACAAGTTTAGCATTGTACGGTGGTTAACTTTGGTGATATGATGTCACAATTTTAAGTGTTGAATGTTATTGTAAGCAAGCTCAGGAAAGATCCATTTTAAAAGCAATTCAGCAAGTGGTCGCATAGTGTAGCTTATGGACATATGGTACAGTAAAACAAAAAAATTGTCTTTACATAATATAAAACTGTCTTATACAATGACTGTGGCATGGAATAAAATTTCCAATGAAATATTATACATGGATTCATCAATACTGTACCTGGGTACAAGGTACAGTGTCCATGAGTACAAGTAAAGATGATGCTATTGTTAGATGACTCAAAAAATGAACCCATCAGGTTGACAACTCTAATATTGAAGCTCCATGTGAAGAACTGGAACAAAATTGTTGCATACATGAGTAAGAAAATGTGATATTTTTAATTAATATAATAGTTTGTATTATATAAAATTTTTCATTAATATGTGCAATCAAATTAATCAGTACTATACATAGATAAACGATGATTCTATCTACATTCCTAAAAGTTTATAGGTTAAGCCCAAGCCAAGCCAAGCCCATTGTCGTTAAGTCAATTCCAACTCATAGAGACCCTATAGGATAGAGTAGAACTGTTCCATAGGGTTTCCAAGAAGCAGCTGGTGGATTCAAACTGCGACCTTTTGGTTAGCAGCCTTAATGCTTAACCACTGCACCACCAAGGCTCCATATTTGGATATATATGGTATTTAAAACTCCTTAGATTCAATTTCTTCATTGAGGACATTAAGAAAGCAACACGGAGGATGAATTCAGTATTAAAAGAAATGCAAATGTGAAAATATCTAGCACTTCATCTGGAATACTTGGTAGATCACTCCTTAAATCATGCCATGTGACTTGGCAGTCTTTTTCTGTTACCATAAGAGCAATCCCACAGAAAATGTTCATTAAGAGTCATTGTTAAATTCCTTGAGTTTAGAGACACATTGGTAACTCTTCCTTTCTGACTATGCAAATTTCCCACCATCATGATATGTGCTTCCTTCAATTGTGTTAAGAGCATTCATAATATAAACGGTAACAGAGTCAATATTTCAAACAGAAGCATTCTTTTCAAAAAATACCTAAATGTATTGAAATGCGTCTAAAAGTAAAATATTTAGCACTTAATTGCAGATGGGTAATGTTAAATACCCCATTCATTATTATTACTACCACATGCCTGAATAAATCCTACCATAAGCGTTAAGCAAGTAGGTAAACAAAGAAATAACACTTCATGTAAAGAATGCCAATATAAAACACGGTTAAACTTTTCTGTCAAGAGACAAGCCTGGAAATGCTAACTGCGTTCCTTTGTTTTTCTGCAATCATCTGAATACATAAATTCAAATTGCAGCTTTTAAAACTTCAAATCGTGGCTTTTGAAATTTCAGAAAACACATGCGCTTCGAAAAGCAGATTATAACAAGGTCCCAGTGGGATATTGGCACCATGTTATTTTTTATATTTCAAAGTATAAAAAACAAATTTCGACAAGAAATGACTGCCAAGTGTTTTCATATTTTAAAAGAAGATGCTGTACTTTTAATAAAAAATTAAATCATCAGAAAAAGTTTCACAAACACTATGTGACAAGAAATATTATGGCAAATGGCTTAGCCAAAGCATTTACTTTTTAAATGATGATTTAGTATATCTGGGAGTTCTTAAGAGTTTTCCAAATTAGTATTCGGTTAATATCCATAAAATCATATGCAAGTCTCTGCCTTTCAAACTGATGCTGAAGGTTAATTATAAAACGCACTTAATTATTTATAGTGCACAGATGAGTCCCAGATACTCTCACTGTCCAAATACACTATAAACATAGACAATTTAGCAGACTTATATTGGGAAGACAATAATTCTCCACAAACTCATTTATTAATTTAATGAAATCCAAATCCCCAGTGAGATTTATTTTGTAACTTGACTAAATGATTCTCATATTACATAAGTACGTAAGAACTTAGACGAACTCAGGTGGAGGAGAGAAGGCTTAACCCACCAGAAATTAAAACCTATTTTAAAGCTGCATTGATTGAAGTAGTGCGTTTCTGTCACAAAAATCTGCAGTAGATAAGCAAAGAGAACCCTAATACTTCGAAAAACATGAAATACAGTGAAGAAAGTACCACACATTGATAGAGAAGAGATTTTATTGGGGGAAAATATCAATTTACCAAAAGCCCTTCAAAGTCAGAAATTTAAGTCTTTAGTAAATTTAAAATGGATTAAACATTTATTTTTTGAAATGTTAGTATAAAAATCCAGAATAAAGTAAAGGTGAGTAGCTAAACAATTGTAAGTGGACACAATTTTAAGAATAATATCAATGAAAGAAATAACGTAGACAAAACTGATAACTTTTGATTTTGAAACAAACAAAAACAACACTAAAAGGCTAAATGGAAGCTTGACAAATTATTCCCAATAAATATATTTTTAAATAATGTGAGAAGAGCTCTTACAAATAAATAAGAAAACCTTGAAGAAAAATAGGCAACAGATATAGCAGACAATAGTAGAAACATACATGACAAACACACACACACACACACAACAACACATTTTCAACTTTCCTATTAATGCAGAAAATAATGTGAAACACTTATGGCGAACTGTTTTTCTTCTATCAAATATATGATTTGTAATGGTCAGTAGTGGTAAAAGTGTGGTGAGACAAGTATTTTATAACTGTTGCTGGGAATTTATGTGTTCTTATTACTAGTATTGCAAAGATAATTAGCAATGTGTATCTAAATCCTTAATATTCTTATTGTTAACTTCTTTTCCATCTTCTAAGGACATTATCAGATATATGAACCAAAATACATAAACAAATGTGTTTACGACAGAGTTATTTATGATATTGAACAATTGGGAACAAACTAAACGCTTAATAACAGATGAATGGTGAAATACGGTGTACCCAATACATAAGAAAACCTTTATGGATAAGTGAATAACATTTTTTATAACTAAAAACTTCCACTAATGCAACATGGAGTCCCTAAGCGGCATTAATGGTTAAGCGTTAACCTACAGGAGCCTCAGAAGACAGGCCTGGCGATCTGATTCTGAAAAGTCACAGCCTTGAAAACTCTCTGGAGTACAATTCTACCCTGTACAATTCTACTCTGCACGCATTGGGTTGCTAGGAGTTGGAATGGACTCAGTGGCAACTAACAACAACAAATACAGCAAATGTTAACTATTTCAAATCAAGTTTCCTCTTTTCTCAAAATGATTTGTGAGTCATAATTCGGAAATCATTTTAGCATGCGATAACTTAGTGTTTTTATTTTAATTCCCTTTATTTGAACTTTTGTCCTTCAATTTTCCAATGTGCTCCTTCATGCAGTGGCTCTCTATCAGATGCAATTTGTTCTCCAGGGGAAGAACATTTGTCAATGCTTAGAAACATTTTTGGTTGTCATAACTGTCTGGGTTGGGGGGTGTTATTGGCATCTGGTGGATAGAGGCCAGGGATGCTATTAAACATCCTAAAATACACAGGACAGCCTCCCAAAACAAAGAATCACCAGCCCCAAATGTCAGTATTGCTGAGATTGAGAAATCTTGCTCTAGTGTAATGACATAATGTTGGTGGATTTTAAAAAGCAGAATTTTTTGACCAATTTTAATCTCTTATCTTTTAGAGATTTTCGAAATATTGAACTTGCGTTGTTCAAAGTGAATGGATTTGTCTTAAATGAAATGATGCATTGTTACCAAAAACACAAACCCATTGCTGTCGAGTTCTTCTCAAAGTGACCCCATAGTACAGAGTAGAACTGCCCCATAGGGTTTCCAAGGAGCACCTGGTGGATTCAAACTGCCAACATTTTAGTTAACAGCCATAGCTCTTAACCACTACGTCACCAGGGTTTCCAACATATTGTTAACATCCTTTAAACTACTTATTTTCCGGAACCTGTTGGCCATGTTGGTTTTCTTTCTTTCTTTTTTTTAGTTTGCTTTAAAAAAAGAGAAAGTTTGAGAAACATGTTGTTTGTAACAATTTTATTCTTTTTTTTCTCCAGGCTAGAAGAACAAAAGAATATTTTGTCAGAATTTCAAAGAGATTTAAATGAGTTTGTTTTATGGTTGGAAGAAGCAGATAACGTTACTAGGATTCCACTTGAACCTGGAAATGAGCAGCAGCTAAAAGAAAAGCTTGATCAAGTCAAGGTAATTTTATTTTCTAAAATCCCCGAGGGCCTACTTGTATAAAGAGGGTATGAATCTATTTTTTAGTATATTTAGTCATTGATTTCCTGCTCATTAGTTTATTTATAGTTCCTCACTAAAGTGTTTTTCTCACAATTTTATTTTGTCTTAACCCAGTGGTTCCCAACTAGTGTATTTTGTTTAGAAATGCATAGTTTTTTTCCTGTGGGTATAAATTTATTATATATGTGTGTGAGTTTGTGTGTGTGTATAATGCATGGCAGTTATTTTTAAAACTAAATTCAAATTATTTTTAGACTTATTTGAGAATTCCACAGCTCCAAATATTTTCAAATATTAAAGAACAAAATGAGGAATCATAAAATCTAAATCTAAATGGGAGTCCCTTTTTCAATATATCTTAAGCCGCATACCTGGAGATTTGGAGAGAGTCTTTATTAAAAAAAGAATCCCACTTGCTAAGGAAGATCTTAATTGCAAAATCAATGGCAGTACTTCAGCCTCCAATTAAAGGCATTCGATTCGCCTGAAGCAATGTTTTATTTTGGTTTATGTTGTCTGAAAGTGAGAGGCGTGGTGTTGGTTCACACACCATACTGGTTGAATAGACATCCAGCTTATTCAAGTGGCTTTTCATGCCTTCCTACTGTGATGTCTGCTTATTACTAATTACCTCACATGGCTGACTGATATGCTCTGGTTGTACAGATGGATTAATTTTCATGGCTTTAGTTTTAGGAAAGAAACCCTTTGGATATGCTTTATTTTAAATTTTGAAGGGAAGGTGAAAGGGGAAAACAAATTAACATTTAATCATCCCCTATTATGTGCCAAGAATTAGACGCATTTCCATCTGCTATTTTATTTAATCTTCATATCAAACTTTCAAAACGGTTGCTATTATCCTCATTTTACAAGGTCGAACATTCAAATGGAAATGGAATTGCTCCTTTATCAATGATTCAGTTGGTTTGCACATGTAAATTAGAGTCCAATGTCAGCCATTTATTTCTGTGAAACAAGAAATTTGCAACAGAACAGGGAAAAAGTATAAAAATAAAAATATTGCTAAATTCGGTAAACAAACGTTCAGCACCTACTGTATGTTACCACCATTCATCTGTCATTTTGTCGAACTGTGGTGCCTTGCATGTTGCTGTGATGCTGGAAGCTATGTCACTCGTATTTCACATACTAGTAGCGTCAACCATGGTGGACAGATTTCAGCGGAGCTTCCAGACTAAGACAGACTAGGAAGAAGAAACTCGCAATCCACTTCTAAAAAAATTGGCTAGTGAAAATCTTAAGAGTAGCGGTGGAACAGTCTGATATAGTGCCAAAAGATGAGCCCTTCAGGTTGGAAGGCACTCAAAATACAACTGAGGAAGAGCTGCCTCCTCAAGGTAGAGTCTACCTTAATGATGTGGATGGAGTCAAGCTTTCGGTACCTTCATCTGCTGATGTGGCATGACTCAAAATGAGAAGAAACAGCTGCAAACATCCATTAATAATCAGAATGTGGAATATACGAAGTATGAATCTAGGAAAATTGGAAGTCGTCAAAAATGAAACGGAATAAACATCGATATCCTAGGCATTAGTAAGCTGAAATGGACTGGTATTGGCCGTTTAGAATCAGACAATCATATGGTTTACTATGCTTGGAATAACAAATTGAAGAGGAACAGGTCATATTCATCGTCCAAAAGAACATTTCAAGATCTATGCTGAAGTACAACACTGTCAGTGATAGGATAATATCCATACCTTTACAAGGAAGACCAATTATAAGAGTAATATTCAAATTTATGCACCAACCACTAATGCCAAAAGTAAACAAATTGAAGATTTTTACCAACTTCTGTGGTCTGAAATTGATCAAACATGCAATCAAGATGCATTGATAATTACTAATGATTGGGAGAATCTGCTGGAAAATACCTCTTTCAAGTGTTAAAAAGTAAAGATGTCACTTTTAGAACTAAGGTGACTGATCCAAGCCACAGTATTTTCAATCACCTCATATGCATGTGAAAGCTGGACAGTGTATAAGGAAGACTGAAGAAGAATTGATGCATTTGAATTATGGTGTTGGCGAAGAATATTGAATATACCATGGACTGCCAGAAGAATGAACAAATTTGTACTGGAAGAAGTACAGCCAGAATGCTCCTTAGAAGTGAGGATGGTGAGATTTCATCTCACTTACTTTGGACATGTTATCAGCAGGGACCAGTCCCTGGAGAAGGGCATCATGCTTGGTAAAGTAGAGGGTCAACAAAAAAGAGGAAGACCCTCAACTAGATGAATTAACACAGTGTCTGCAACAATGGGCTCAAACATAGCACAAGTGCGAGGATGGCACAGGACCGGGCAGAGTTTCCTTCTGTTGTACCTAGGGTTGCTATGAGTCAGAACCAAGTTGAGGGTACCTAACAACAACAACTATATGTTAAGCATTGCAGGAGGTATTTGAGATTCAAAAATGAAAGGTTTGGAAACTCTACTTTATTTGTAGTTGGTTATATCATGGAAACCCTGGTGGTGTAGTGGTTACAAGCTACAGCTGCTAACCAAAAGGTCAGCAGTTCCAGGCGCTCCTTGGAAACCCTCTGGGGCAGTTCTACTCTGTCCTATAGGGTCACTATGAGTCGGAATCGACCCGACGGCAATGGGTGTATGTCATGGAAAAATGAACTCAGTCCATCCTTGGAAATTCATCTTTCCTTAATTTATTGAGTGTCATATTTAGCAATAAAATTGATAACTAATTTAAAGGATATCTTTGGCGGCATTCATGCAATTAAATATGCATCGATTTTCTTTTCTCTTTGGACAAAATCGATCAGCTCTGTCCAATAAAACTTTCTGTGATGATGGAAATGTTCCGCATTGTCTGTTTTGGTAGTCACTAGACATATGTACCCCCATGTGTCTGTCAGTTTGTTGTACTGTGGGGGCTTGCATGTTGCTGTGATGCTGGAAGCTATGCCACCAGTATGCAGATACCAGCAAGGTCACCCATGGCAGACAGGTTTCAGCTGAGCTTCCAGACTAAGACAGACTCGGAAGAAGGACCTGGCATTCTACTTCTGAAAAGAATTAGCCAGTGAAAACGTTAAGTACAATCAGAATGCTCCTTGGAAGCAAGGATGGTGAGACTATGTCTTACATACTTTGGACATGCTATCAGGAGGGATCAGTCCCTGGAGGACATTATGCTTGGTAAAGTACAGGGTCCACGAAAAAGAGGAAGACTCTCAGTGAGATGGATTGACACAGTGTCTGCAACAATGGGCTCAAGCATAACAACGATTGGGAGCATGGCGCAGGACCAGGCAGTGTTTCATTCTGTTGTACATAGGGTCGCTATGAGTTGGAACTGACTCGACGGCACCTAACAACAACAACAAGACATATGTGACTTTTGAGTACTTGAAAGGTCACTAGTGTGATTGAGAAACTGATATTTTTACATATTGAGGTCAAATGCAATTAATTTAAATTCAACTTATCCCATGTGGCTAGTGGATACTGTATTGAACAGTACAGCTCTAGATGATATCAATGAATAAAATACAGCTATTAGCATCATCATGGTTTTGTAGGACTCGGGGAAGGGCACTTAAAGTGTGATACTGAATGAATAAGAGAAATCCAAGGATGTGGAGGAGTTAAAAACAGGAGTTCTGCAATGAAACTGCCCAAGTTTGAATTGCAGCTCTATCGCTTGCTGTCTTTGTGTCCTTGAACTTGATATTTGAACTCTATGTCTCAGTTTCCTTCTATATAAAGATAACATGATCTACCTTATAGAGTTATTATAATATGCTGATCAACTAAAAATAATATATGTGTAGAGATTAACACAGTGTCTGGCACCTGGTACACACTCAGTAAATGGTAATTATCTCTTAAGATATGGTGTAAATTCTTACTCACTGGTGTGTTACAGTATGGTGTCTTAGTACCTGAGACGGTGATGCATTTATTCAGATTGTTCTATTTGTGACAGTGATGTGTTTTCAGACTCTAACTCTGTTTAGGGCATTGTTTTAGAGCTTATTATACCACCTAACATTTTTCTCTTAAAAAAAAATCTCTGAGGATTAAGATAATTTAGTCCTTTCTAGGATAGGTTTATCTATTTGGGAGTGAGTGTTTCAGTCCATCAGCTCTGCACTCTGTAGAAAACTGTTGGTATTTGAGGTACTAGCGGGCCTTTGGTCAAGTTGCTTCATTTTTATAGACTAATCAATAGAGGCGAAATCAAGGTAGTTGGAATTGTGCTGTAATTCATTTTAAACATTGTTGCATTTGTCTGTTTCAGTTACTGGTGGAAGAGTTGCCCCTGCGCCGGGGAATTCTAAAACAATTAAATGAAACTGGGGGAACAGTGCTTGTAAGCGCTCCCATAAGCCCGGAAGAGCAAGATAAACTTGAAAATAAGCTCAAGCAGACAAATCTCCAGTGGATAAAGGTTAGACATTAACCATCTCCTCTTGTCACACGTGTTAAATGTTACATGTGTTCGTATTTGTTTTGTTCCTTGGGTGCTTTATGGGAGTGGGGTGTGTGTGTGTGTGTGTGTGTGTGTGTGTGTGTGTGTGTGATTTGTTGGAATGGAAAGAACGGTGATTGTAAAAGATGACACACTAATGATCAAATGCCAAAATGCACACCACTATTCCTTGCATGAATTATTTCAAATAATTAGACTAGAACAGTGATGAAGTGATTAATTCAGTGTTCAGGTATACCTTGACAGTATAGATGACAAAGATGGAGGTAACCAATTTCACTAAGTCTCAAAAAATCAAAATTACTTATTCTTACCTACAATGTACTTAATCAATAATTAATGAATGCTAACACCATACCCAAAAGTGCTTGCTTGTTTCTAGACTCATTCATTCTTTCTTCCATTTACTTATTTAACTTGTGAGTCTTCAACTTTCTATCTTGTATAATTTTTAAATCTATTACTGAGAACGTTTATCAAAATAATACATACTTATTTTTTAAACTAAATGATGTTTATGAATATATAATAAAAGTAAACCAATTGATCCATCATCATTTATTAAAAAAAATCCTTTCCCCACTGTACTGCAATGGCACTTCTGTACTCAAATGAGCATTTATATATGAATATGCTTCTGCAGTCTCTATTTTCTTCTATTCAATTATGTCTATCTTTGTACAAATACCACAGTGGCTTACTTTTAATCATTTTATTTAAAAAAATGGGATTTAATAGTATAAACCCTCCAACTTTTTTCTTCTTATTGAAGATTGCCTTAGCTGTTTTAGTATTTTTAGATTGCCAGATAAATTCTACAACTGATTTGTCAATTTCTACACAATGTCTGACAGGATGTTAATTGGGATTGAGTTGAATCGGTAGATCAATTGACATCTTTGCAATATTGAGTCATCTAATCTGTGAACATGCTATATCCTCCCTCCATTTATTTAGGTATTTCAAAATGCTCTTTTAGCAATATTTGAAGTTTTCAGTCCAGAGGTACTACACGTGTTTTATTAGATATAATCCCAGGTATTTGATGATTTTTGATTCTACTATATAAGTTTTAAGTTTTATTTTCACTTTATTGCTGGTGTATAAAATACAATTATTTTTATATATTGAACATGCATCCAGTGACCTTTCTAAATTTACTTATTAATACTAATTGTTTGTAGAATCTTTAGGATTTTAAATAATATGTTATTGTGTTTTTGGTGAAGGTTTACACAGCTGTTTAGGTTCACATTCAACAATTTCTACACAAATTATTCATTGGCATTGTTTATATTCTTTACAAAGTGTGACCATTCTCATTATTGTCATTCTGGTTGTTCGATTCCAATCTTTGGGGTTTTTTATGATCACAATTATGTCATCATCAAATAAAGGAAGTTTCTCTTCTTTTCAATCTTTATTATTTTTAAATTTCTTTTTCTTGCTTTATTGCACAGGTTCTAAAACAATGTTAAATAGAAGTCATGATAATGAAAAACTGTGTCTCATTCCCTATTTGAGGCGGATAGTTTTCCAAAATTTATCATTAAATATGGTGGGGTTTGTAGAATTTTTTTGACAATCCTCTTAAACAGATTAAGGAATCTCCCTTTATTCCCAGTTTGGTAAGATTTTATCATGAATGAGTATTGCACTTTGTCAAATACTTTCTCTGCATTTATTTAAATGCTTATGTTATTTTTCTCCCTTTGTGTGAACATAGTGAGTTACAGTCATTGGTTTTTGAATGTGAAGCGACTCTGGAATTCCTGAGATAAACTCTGTTGGTCATGATGTGTTATACTTTTTCCAGATTGCTGGATTCAATTTTCTAATGTTTTGTTTAGGATTTTTGTGTCTTGGTTTGTGATAGATATTTACCTGTATTTTTTCTTTCTTCTAATATCCTTGTCAAGTGTTGGTATCAATGTCAGGCTGGCCTCTTAAAACAAGTTGGGTAGTATTCCCTCTTTGTCTTTTTTCTGGAAGAAATTGTTGAAGATTGGTATTATTTCTTCCCAAAGTGTTTTAAAGAATTCAATTGTAAAGCCAACTGGGCATGGCATTTTTATTGTGGGAGAGTTTTTAATGATGTTATAATTTCTTTATAGATAGAAACAAAAAAACAAACCTGTTGCCGTCCAGTTGATTCCGTCACAGTGACCCTGTAGGACAGAGTAGAACTGCCCCATAGGGTTTCCAAGTAGCACCTGGTAGATTCGAACTGCCAACCTTCTGGTTAGCAGCCAAACGCTTAACCACCGCGCCATAAGAGTGTTTATTTATTTTGTATTTTTTTGTAGGTCAGCTTTTTTAAGTTGTGTATTTCAAGTAATTTGTTCATTGCTTTGTTATTTTCTCTTACCGGGTTGTAGACTTTGTTCTATAAGAAGTGATGGTTTATATATTTATATATAAGAATTAGAAAATAGAAAGGCTGACTGAGAGCTCTAAGACTTGGGTGGATCTTGTTGACTGGAATGTTTTACTGAAGTGTTAGGGCTGAGAGCAGCTCTCCTCCTGAAGGATAACTTCAAAGGCTATAATGCAGAGAATTTTATTCTTAGGGGCTAATGCCAGAATTCCAGCTTCCCTGGTTCTCTACAGGTATCAAGTTCAATTTCTTTAGAAAATCACCAGAGACTCTTTGTTTGTTTGTTTGTTGTGGTTTATGTTTAGTGTTGCCTGTTTGTAAGTGCTAAGAAAAGACTTCTACAGACTTCCAGTCCTACAATTTTAACCCACTTCTTACCCTATCCATCATGGCAATTTTTATCCAAACACTCTCCAGATTCTGCGTGAGTTAGCTTTCTCTGTACCCAAGGCTTTATATATCCCCATTTTCCAGCAACTTTTGACCTTTCAAAGATGTTTTGAAACCCCTCGTCCAGCACTGTTCCACTAGCTTACTGAGCATTTTAAATACTGGTTAACTTTGTTCCATGCAAATATAAAGCAAATTGTAGTCCTTTAAACTGGGAACAAATCCATGTCAAGAAGAGAGTGCAGAACTATAATTTTCATATAAAATGGTTTCTTTCAAAAATGGCACAATTTTCTCTAAAGAATTACTTATTATTCATCAGCACCCAACTAAACTGAGAGCTACGAAGAAACTATACTGAGAAAAGTTTCTGTATGTAGATTATTTGAAAGGAAAATTATAGAGACTTTATTTTGAATTGTGCCAGGTTATTTATTATATTTTTAAACTAATGATGCTGAAGTTCTTATAACCGATTACTTACCTGACTGATAAAATATTTATGAACTGAAATAAGTACCAATTTTGACATTAAAATCAAAATGTGTGCTTAGATCTCTAAAACTCAAGCTAGTAGGTATTTGACAAAAAAATCCCCTTTTATTTTTATATATCAACACTTTCTCTGTTATATGATAAAGTAAAACATTTTTAGTTGAATTTTATTTTATTGAAAAATGAACAATGTCTTCCGTTAACAATTTTCAAAAGAACCATGTAAAGAACAGACACTTGCATGTGAAGGAAATGTAATGTTCTAATAATTACATTTTGTAGCCATATAACAACACAAATAAGAGCATTCCTTTTAGGAAGGGGACAAGGAAGAGGGATGCCCCAAAATATTCCACAATATACCAGTATATTTTGATATCACAAAAGGAAACACAACAATTTATAATTGTAGGAAATGTGAGAGAACTAATTACATAACAATGGTTTTATGAATTATGAAACTGACTCAAGATTTTATCTGTTCTGCAGCAGATTTAAAAGTTAAAATTGTTTAAGGTGGAAAATTAAGAGTATGAACATCATCTTGTGTAGACTTATGTGGCACAGTGGCTCAGGCTGCTAACCAAAAGGTTGACAGTTCGAATCCACCAGCAGCTCCTTGGAAACCCTATGGGGTAGTTCTACTCTGTCCTTTAGGGTTGCTATGAGTTGGGCAACAGGTTTTCAGCCTTTTATACCAAAAGTATAATTTTAATGCCATGCTTTTGTCATCAGAATGTCATAGAGTTTGGAATCTTGTTCAGGAATCATTTAAAAATTATTTAATTGTCTCTTCTCAATACTTATGTTCCCCCACCCCTGACGTTATAGATTTAAGATTAGAAAACAAATGGTCAGTGCCTGATTTAGGTCAATATGCAAGGCAGTAGTTTTTAAAAAGTAAGGAAAGATGGCTTATGAATCACTGAGAGACAGTCTTGATCTTCATGAAAACTGAAGTTCTCAATCATTAGAGAAGAAAACAAATAGTGGAGATCTCTCCCCTGTGTTCTCCGACCCCTTCTTTCATCTGAAGGCTAGAGTGGATCTTGTACTTGTAACTGGTAGGTCATAGTTGCTGGGATGCAAATATGTCAGTTCCTTAGCACACAGCATCTCCGAAAATGTCCTGCCATCACAATCTCTGGTGGCAGATGCCTTTCTCCAAAGCTCACTCTAATGTGCTGCATTCTACATATTTGGCCAACTTACCACTTACTTTTGCACATTTACTTTTCATTATAAAGGAGGAAAAAAAAACAAGTATTGTAGGTAATGTAGCGATTCCTTTAAGGAGTGATGGACCTATAATGAGTTCATTGCAAAACTGTTACCTTGCCTTGACTTGGGTTGCTTCGATTTAAAGCAGAGATGGGAAGTGTGGCTTTCAAACTGAATACAGCCCTTACTTTAAATTTCTGGATCTTTCCAGCTAAGAATAATGAGATAATATCCTCATGTTTGTCTAATACATAACTTTATTTTTGCAGTCTTTAACAATAATAATACCCTTAACCAAAACAAAACAAACCCATTGCTGTTGAGTCTATTTCGATTCATAGCAACCCTATAGGACAGAACAGAACTGCCCCATAGGGTTTCCAAGGAGAGGCTGGTAGATTCAAACTGCTGACCTTTTAGTTAGCAGCCGAGCTCTTAACCACTGCACCACCACGGCTCCAATAACACTCTTAAGGTTCACAAAATGTGAATGTTATTAAAGCCAGCCTGTTTGTTTCTCTCTCTCTCTGAGGGTTTCACTCTATGATCTTCATACCTATTTCTGACTCTATGTTCTTTTCAAAATTTATTACTCTTCATATTTCTTTGTTTGTTCTCTGAACTTTTGTGGATGCATGCCTAAGTGTGCTTCCACGTGTTTACTGTGTGGGGTGGATGGTGGTGGGAGGTTTTCCTTCCCTCTGTTTCTCTTCCCATCACACGCTTCCTATTTGTTTCTTTCTCGGCTATGTGTGTCTTTGTCTATGAATTGGTATCTTTCTATGTCTACTATGAATCTGCTTGTCTATATGCATATGTACTAGTTTTTCTCTGGCCTGTTGGTGTACGCGACACATTCTCTCCCAGTCTCTCTCTTTCTCTCTTTGCCTCTTAACCCCTCTGTCTATCCTCTTGTGCTTGTCACTTTGTGTCTCCTCTCACTCTTCATGGTTAGTTTTACAAGTTATGTGTAGTTTTCGACCTTTCTTTATTTAAAACCAAAATGCATCTTGTCATTATTTTTCAGTCATATTGTATGCTTTCTGCACTTCACTGAAAAGGTCCAAAGATAGAACATTTATTTTATAGGCTGATAGGATTATTCAGAGGAAGGTGCCTCAGGAAGCTCACATCTTCTACGTTAGAACATTGAGTCCAACAAAGGTTACGTGACTTATTTGAGACCACATAGCTCCTTATGTAAATATAAAAGTGATGGTAAAATAAATAGCATTTATAACCTTTTGGTGAAGCTCAAGAGATTTTTATGTGGATTACATGCTGGAAATAAATAAAAGCATTATTTCCCTTTCCATTGCATTCCTCCTTTAAAGATAAAACCTGGGAATTCTTTTCTTTTAAACAAACTGTATGAGAGGTTTTGTTTTGCTATTTTTGTTTGTTTTGAGAAATGGATACTGTGTTTTTATAAATTATTTTTCAGACCCTTCTTTACTGTGGAGTACTTGAGGTTTGTGTAATATAGGAAAACATTTTATGTTGTTTCAAAATTAGTTATATGTCTACTACTCTTGATGTTAAGTAACTTTATAGGTAGTATATGCTAGGCATTCCTATTAGTCATAATGAATATATTTTCATTTTATTGAATAAATTCAAATTTTTGTATCACATTTTGCTATTCATTTGTAAACAGTGAATTACTATTTTAATTTGTTACTGCCTATTTTAAATAAGTATAAAATAGTGCCCATAAAGACTAAATCATTTTACAAATGTAGTTAATAAATTTTGCTAGAAAGTAGATTTCAGCTATGTGCATGTGAATAAAAGATCAAATTCACTTTACCTATAAAAAATTAGGTTTGCACACATAAAATATGTGGGAAAGCTTTAATACAGGACTAATTTTTATAATATTGATAATAGTACAGTGATTGTTTTCAAACTGAATCATAAAATACAAATTATGAAATTAAACATACAGTGCAACACCTAGGCAAGACCACCTTCCACAATACATAAGTGGTCATATCTCTATTTCTAGAAATCTGGTTAATTTTGTATTAACCCCCCATCATGTTACTTCTAAATATCCATTTAAGTAAACCTTTTAGATTTGTTCTTTTTCATTTGAATCAGATACACTTTCAGTCTTTTTCCAGATATATTTGCCATGTAATGCCAGTGATTATTAGTCTACTATAAACGTGGAGATTAAAAAAGGAGAAAATTAAATAAAACTAAAGTTAGCTCTTCCATTCCTTTCTTAAAAATGGACATCTGTCTCAATCAATAAATTTCCTATCATAAGATGATTCATAGGTTGTTCTAGTAGTGACCATTCACTCCTGCTCTGAATATAAATTATTTTTTTAGCTAAAGAAGACAATCTTTCTTAGAAGTTGTTAACATATTGAATAGTATTTATTAGGCCCAGAAAAAACATACTGTAAAGCATATAGTAGGAATGATAGTAATGATAGCAAGAAATTAGTTGTTAACAATCGCAGGAACCATTGGAGTTTTGATTTGCTCATGATGCTCTCCCATAAAATATACTTGTAACATAATTCACGCAGTTCTTAATTTTATAAATCTGTGAGCTAAAATTCTATGAAACAAGAAAATGGTGTTTGTCTATTTACTAAGATGGTATATAACCTGATTTTTTTTAGGAATCCATTAATCTTAGGGGTGTATTTATGTAGTTAATAATTATATTAAAGCATTTTTTCATTCATCAATTCATTCACTCAACAACTATCTGATAAGTTGCTAAAGAGTCTGAGGCTGAGAGTTGTGGGGGAAGGAAGAGTAATTGCAGACTTATAGCATAAGAATTTTTGACATTGCAACGTCACACTGACATGGGGATTATTATTAAATCATGGGACATGAGTGCATCTCTGCTTTCCCTTACAGTCATATATATAATGGTCACCTTAGTTATGAGAACAAACATCAGATTCTTAAAGAAAAACCTGACACATGATAAGTACTCAATGACTGTTATTATACTTACTACCACTGTTCTTATCATCAGCAGCATCCTCATCACTGTCATCATCATCTACCTTCTTGATACCTCAGTAAGGTTTAGAAGTTGGTCCTGTCCAAGAACCTAATCATCATTATTACCAAATTACTCACTCTTTAATGACAATAAGTTGTTAATAATATATAATTTTTAACTTTCCAAAGTATTGGAATTTCAGGCAGTGCTAAGAGTATGGGTCATATATTTTAAGCTAAAAACAAAGAAAAAGTAAACAGGAGTGATTAAGTGGCAATTTACTATGGTGATTAATAGTGAGGCTTCTGGATTATGGATTCCACCCATTACTAGATATGTGATCTCATACTTACTCTGTCCACACCTCAAGTCTAAGATTCACAAAATTTAGATTATAGTACAGCACACCCCTCAAGTTTTGGCGAAGATTCCATGAGGTCATACATAGGAAGTGCATAACACAGTATCTGGCACAGTGTAATTGCTCAAAAATGTTAGCTTTACAAAAACATAGGGATGATGCCAATATAAAAAAAATGTGAAGACCAAGCACAGAATTCTTGTTGAGACACCTTCTTAATCAAACATTTATAAATGTGGCTTGTGGAGAGAAAGGAGAAATATGTGTCACCATTATGAATACAAGAGCTGAAAGAGAGAAGGAGAGGTAGAGTCACCAAGATCAGGAAATGACCTGAATGGAAGGCAATGCTCTCATATTCCGCTGAACTCATTATGCTCATTCTTTATGACCAACTATCATTTCAGATAAAATGTGTAGGAAAAATGATGGATTTTCTCCTGACATTGCTTAGAAATCCAAGTAGTCCTTTTCAAACACCAACATTTTCACTTTTTTTTTTATTGTACTTCAGGTGAAGGCTTACAGAACAAATAGTTTCTCATGAAACAGTAGTACACATGTTGTTTTATGACATTGGTTAACACCCCACAACATATTAACCCTTTAACTTCTCAACTTGTTTTTTGGTGAAAATACACATACCCAAATATACACCATTTCAAAAATTTCTACATGCACAGTTCAGTGACATTGACTACACTCTTCCAATTGTGCTGTAATTCTCACTTAAGATGAAGGCTTACAGAACAAAATAGTTTCTCATTTAACAGTTACTACAAATGTTGCCCTATGACAATGGTTAACAATCTCACAA
>NW_004444095.1:1864054-1865071 GCF_000243295.1 Trichechus manatus latirostris | reverse complement strand
TGCCTACTGGAACCATCCTGTCCTGTTTTTGTAAATGTTTTGATATTGTCTGCTGTCTTCGGGGCATTCAGTAGTTATTTTTCTCATTTGTTGATTGTAGTTTTGCTTGTTTCATCCCTTTTTTAAAAAAAAATTTGACTATGTCGGAGCAGGCGGACTGTGTGTTCTTTGTTGTTTGCTCGTCTGTGGGCACGATACTTTTCGCCTCCTTCTCCAATTGTCAGGGTCAGTCACTCAGATATGGTACGGCAGGGCAGGTCTAGCTGAAGAGGAGTTGCTGGGACGGGTTGTTTGTGGCACTTGCTACAGCCACCAGAGCAGGTTGGTAATCAGTGCAAGGCCAGTTTCAGTAGGCCGTGCCTGTGCTGCTTGGTGGTGTGATGTCAAGTGCATGGTGCAGGTAGGCAGGATGCAGTGGGGAGACTGTTATGTGTGGAGCTAAGATGGTTATGGGAGAGAGGAGAGAAGAACAGGAGCCAAAAACATACAAACAATCAAAAAAGAATGCTAGGGGAGCTTGCCGTTGGCTTGTAGAGATGAGAGACTATGAAATGGAGAAAAACAGAAAGGGGAAAAGGAAGAAAAGAAAAAAATGAATAAATAAAAATCAGAAAGGTTAAAGAACTGCAAATTTCCCAGGGATCCCACCGGTGCAGCTATGAGGTCTGGGGAAGTCACTCTCAGGTGTTGCAGTACAGCCTGGCTAGAAGGCGTAGAGGTATGCAATGCCAAATATTCAGGGATCAGAAAGAGAAGGAAGATATACAGAGATGAGGAACTGAGCAATGAAGGGAAGACAAAAAGGGAAAAAGAGGGAAAAGTAAACAAAACAAATTAAAAAAAAAAAGAACAAGAAAGGCCCCCCAAAAAACAGAAAAAAAAAACAATGAAAAAAGAAATGCGCTCAGGGATCCCTCTGCACGTCTGTGGAAGCCGAAGGGGAGTCTCCTTGCCACGCAGCTCCACCTGGCCAGAAAGGGCTCCCAACTCAAGAAAAGGAAAAGAAAACAAACAAAC
>NW_004444095.1:1845857-1863252 GCF_000243295.1 Trichechus manatus latirostris | reverse complement strand
TAGGGTTTCAGGATTGTTGTATTCTCTGTTCAGCTTAGTTTTTCAGATCTTCGCTGTGGAGGGATGGCGTGGTGCTTCCGCCTAGAGCGCCATTTTGCCGGAACTCCTATTTTCACTTTTTAAATGTGAGCATAACTTAAGTTGATCTTCCGAATGCTGAACATCACTTCAATCAGTCCAGTCATCTGACTTCATCTCAGAAAGTCAGGCTGAGCATAGTCAAGCCTCCACATTGCTTCCCCCTCCCATACCTTCATTCTTAATGTTGGTTTTCTCCATTTTGGCAGAGAGAAAAAGCCATTTGTGGAAAGTTACATTAGAACCAAACAAGAACTCAGCATAAATAATAAGGCACCTGTGCAACAAGTCATTTTAATATAAAAATTTTACTTTTGCCACTATGTTCATACAGACAGTGTGTATCAGGTGTGAAAACATGTCACTTAAATACACTATTGCCCAGACTTTATTAAAAATAGATTTGACTATTCTTGGCAAACTTTCTTCCCTGACCTCAAGGAATTTAAAATGAAGAAGAGTATAATGATAAAGAGAAAAACAAAGGAAGAGAAAATTTTCATAACTCTTGACCTTCCAAGTAACATTTTTGAAGCAAGTTTTTTATTGGCACAAAAGTGTTTGCCCTATTGTGATGAATTTTAGAACAGAGAAGAAATCAAATAATAAAAAGGGATTTTGCTAATATAAAATGTTTTTTTTTCCCTTTTATTTCTGCAGTGTCTTTGCTTTGGAGTGACTAGATTATATAGTTTCAACCCTGAGACTAGAGGAAATTTCCTTTCTTTCTAATAATTCAATAATCATGAAATGTCATTAAGTGGAGTTTTTAATATGCTAACTCTTTAAACTGAGATTAAAAAAGAAATGAAGATTAAAGGCCATATTTAAGAGCACAGATTGTAAATTCTAACCCAGTTTCATTTATTATATCACCTGCAAAGCCAATATGTTATGCAAAAAATAACAGGGCTATTTTTGTAAAAGGTCAGGATCACACCAAGAATGAACTTTTCTATCAAATCTTTATACTCACACATCAAGATGTGTGAGTTTATGTACCTAAAAGAATTTAATACTAAATTCTGACTACTATATCCATGTCAGCTGACCCCTAGTGCTTCAAACCGTAGAAAAGGGAGGCTGAATGCTGGGGTGGTTGATGTATTCCATTTTTGTCGTAGACCACCTGCCAGGGCATATAACAGATCTGTAATGGGTTTCTTACATTTTATTGTGTAGAAAATGGATTGATAGATTAGGCCTGGGGCCAGCGAACCGTGGAACCCCAGGCTTGTGGGAAAGAGTTTATCACTCTTTGATGTTATTTCTGTCTCATGTCAGCAGAGAAGGATGAGCTAGATTATCCAAGAGTAAGCTGGATGCCAAAATCAGCATTCCCCTCATTTATCTACCTTATACTTCAGGACAAGGCCATTGTACTGGTTATAAAGGGCTGATAAGGGCCTGGAGAAATTTTGTTTTGCTGCCTTTTAATTTGCTTGCTGATATTAGAACTAATTAGGAGACATTGAAGAGACAGTTTTATTGTTTATTGCTAGAGAAAATCAATCTATTTTGCTGGAGAAGTGAAAGTATTGGAGCTGAAGGGTGTGATTATAAATTGTACAAATTTTCAGTTATCACTGGGAAAAGTATAGTCCATCTTTGACGTGGTTGACCAAGTGTGAAGGGAAAGAGGTGGACCAGAAAATGGACCAGAAACCAAAGTCATTACAAGGGTATTTTAAGAAAACTCCTTTTGTCCTGATGGTTTTGATTTATAGGCAACCTGTGAGTGATGATTATGCCTTAAACGCAGTCTAAAAAATATATATATATTTTATGTAGGTGGCACATTCCACCTGTCCGTGACGTGGATAACATCAACAGTTTTAAATAGGACAGTAATTCTTGGACTTATTTAGACTTTTATAAAGGAATGAAAATTCTGCAACTCAATCACAATTTAAATGACTGTCATGAAGATTGCTTTTGCTGTTGCTATTACTGCTGTTAGAAACCCTAGACCAGTATAATTATCTTCCCAAAGCTACTTTATTGTTTTATTTATATCAGTCATGCGTATCTTTCTGTTAAAATTATCAATGATGCTGGTGAAGGGAGAGAGAAAAATTAATTTTCAGGTGCTATACAGGTCCTCATTCATTGGCAACAAACAAAAGACAATGCAGGAAACAGGAAGATTAATAGAAATGACACTTTGTGCTCAAGGTTTTATAGAGTTTGAGAGTAGATGAAAATTATTTTTAAGTACTTAAATAATTAGAGAAGATGTTGAGATTTACAGCTTCAATATTTTATACTGAAACTGAAATGCAAGATAACTAAATCATCACTTCTACTTTGGGTGAAAATCTATTTTCATAAAGATACCCTCTTCCAATTTCTTACTTAGTTCATATGTAGTTAATTCTGAATGTGGCTTCAAATACTCTAATAGTTTGTGTAACAACTATCCCCACTCCATCTCTCCACCTTCCACACCTCATCTCAGTATGGGAAAGATTACTAAACTTGCAGTTAATAACTCGATTTCAGGTCAGGTTCACAACTCACTAGCTCATAACTATAAGACATTTATTTAAATCTCTTTGTACCTCAATTTCCTCATCTGTACTGAGTTGGAATTGACTTGACAACAATATATTTTTTTTATGATACAACGATCATGCATTTTGAGGCTTGTTTGTTCTTCTCCCAGGGTCCAGTGAGTTTCTAATGACACAATGTATACTATAACTTTGTTAAGATGAGTTAAATTATGGTTACTATACAAGGTACCCATTGCCGTTGAGTCGATTCTGACTCATAGCGACCCTATAGGACTGAGTAGAACTGCCCTGTAGGGTTTCGAAGGAGCAGCTGGTGGATTTGAATTGCTGACTATACAAGGTAGGTACCATAAAATTCTAATACAGACTTGTGTGCCAACGTGTAGAGTAGTGTTTCTCAAAATTTAATGTGTACATGAATCACCATAGGATCTTGTTAAAATGCAGAATCTGATTCAGTAGGTCTTGGGTAGGACTTGAGATTCTCTATTCCCAGCAGCTTCCAGGTGATGCTGATGCTCTGGTTCTTGGTCCACACGTTAAGTGGTAAGGATATAGAGGATAGCTGTCAAGAGGTTTTTGTATGAGTTGACCACCAGTTGTCATTGGAATGTGTGGGCACAGTATTCTGAGATACTTGGGAAGTCTTTTCTTTTAAAAGCTTTTGGCTCTTGGTATGTGTGAAGCACGTCTATCCAACCCCAGGGAACATATTTTCACCTTTGGCACAATACATGAATGCATTTAACTTAGAAACATGGTCCTTTATGGGGTTTGTAACCCTGGAATGCCCTTCCCATATCCCCTGTGCTCTCAGATATATTCCATTCCTTTCCCCTGATATGCTGTAGATTGCAAGAGACTGACTTCTGCCCACCTTATTCCCCAGGCTTCCCTGTCCCCCAGCTTCTGGATAGATTTAGCCAATGGGGAACATTGGCAGGAGACTGGAGGAAATTGGAAGCGGGAGAATCCAGGGTATTTCTTTTCCTCTTTCACTTTTTTGGGAGCAATGGTTGGTACAGAGTAAGTAGGCAATAAATATTAGCTATTATTAGGTCTTCTACTAATGATCTTCTAAAATAATTTCTTCAATGATTACTCCCAATAGTTTGCTATAAATTTTTGTACAGGTGCCTTTGTAAAGGATTGAGCCTGGTTTACTCTTTCAAAATCAGCATTTTTTTTTTTAATTTAGGAATCTGGTATTAAAGAACTCTTAACTGCACCAACCTTACACCTGTTTCTGGCCTTCCCCTATATATTGGTTATCTATTCCTACAATAATGTTATGTAACAGATCACATCAAAACTTACTGGCTTAAAATAATAACCATTTATACGTACATACAAATTGTGGGTCAGCTGGGATGTTCTGCTGATCTGGGCCAAGCTCAGATGATGTTGCTAGGAGTTACTTACGCATACCCAGTCAGTTAGTGGGTTGGTTGGGGCTGGCTTATCTAAGATGAGATCAGCTGGGTTGACTCATCTCTGCTCCATATGGCTTCTCATCCCTATGTGGTTATCCTGGACTTGTTCTCATGTAGGAAATAGTATTCTAAGAGAGAAAGCGGAAGTAAACAGAGCCTTTTGAGTCTTAGACTTGAAACTGGCTCACTGCCATTTATACCATATCCTATTGACCAAAGCAATTCACAAGGCCAGCCCAGATGTAAGGGTGAAGGAAATAAGTTGTACCTCTTGATAGGAGGATCTGTAAAGTCACATTGTAAAGGGATGTGCATGCAAGGAGGCCATCACTGCAATCAGTCTGCTACATCCTGTAATCTATCATGCTTCCTACTCATCTCAAGAGGAAGGTACTCACTTAAGACACACTGTTATGGATTCAGATTTCTAATAATCTGATCTGGTCTCCTAGATATTATTAACATTATATCAACACTCTCAAAAGCCAATAGTCTTGAGGGTCAGAAAGATAATCAAAGATACTTTACACCAAATCTTAATAGGGTACCAATAATAAGCATTCATTTTTTAACACATTTAATATTTTTAAATATTATTTTATAGTGTTTTTGGTGAAAGTTTACACAGCAAATTAGATTCCTATTTAACAATTACTACACAAATTGTTCAGAGACAACGGTTACATTTTTCACAATGTGTTAACATTCTCATTAATCCCCTTCAGGATGTTTAGTTTCCAGTTATCTGGTTTCTCTATCCTCTTACCATTTCATCTTTGCTTTAAAGTAGTTGTTGACCACTTGGTCTAGTGTAAATGATTTTTTAAAGGTTTGCAGTACTCACTGGGAATTTTATTTTATGAGCTAATCTGTTATTTAGCTAAAAAAAAAACCACATTCAATATTTATTTATCAAGTATCTCCAATGTGGTAAGTATCATGCTAGGGAATGAGGATAGAGTTATGAACAAGATAGATGCAATCCCGATCTGTATGGACCTTACATTTGGTGGGGTGATGAGGGGAGACAAATATTAAAACTAATTGTATTATGGTGCCTTGGCTGATGAAAGGGGGAAAAAAACTAATTGTATACATAGAAATGCAGCTGTTCCAATGACTTTTTAGATTTGTTAGGTTGTAGGCTGAGCTACTATAATTAAGAGATCCCTCAAATTCAATGGCTTAAACAATATAGATGTTTGTGTCTTCCTCACATAAAATCAAGCCTGGGTGCCTGGGCTCTGCTCTAGAAGGTTATCCCAGAAGCCCAGGCTAGCAAGATAGCTGTGCTATCCCCAAAACATTGCTTCTGTTTAAGAATCTCCACACTGGTCCATTCTTCTGGTCACCCTAGTATCTATGCACTGTCTTTCCCACCAATGGAACAAATTCACCACCTCCACAAGAGAGACCACCCAAAGTCTCATCCACTTACTGCATGCAGGTCAAAGCCCATTGTCTCATAGTGACAATGGAGCACAATCTTTTCCATCAGATCCAGATGTGGCTCCTCATGGTCTAATAACCTATAAAATAAAAATCATGCTATCTTCTCCTACCACAACCAATTTATAGTGGTGGAGCAAGAACAGGTCCAAAGACAACAATAAGTACTGGACCATCTCTGTAACATATAGATTGTGAATCCAGTGCTTTCCCACACCCATACCCACCAGTCCTGCCTGAGAGTTCAAACAAAGGCTAAGGAAAATGATTTAATAGAGCTTTTTTGAAGGAGAGGATGGTGGGAATGAGAAAGAATCAAGTAGCTTTCTGTTTGACCTCAATATCCGAATAATAATTGCTTAGATCAAATTGGGGTAAGTGCCACAAATAGTACAATGTGAGATCATTTAACAAGGGGGACTAAAGAGGATGAAATGGTTGTTTCAGGGAATACAGACTCACATAGTAAATAATATGATTTGGTTTAAAGACAAAACTCATTTGAGTTCCCTAGTTCTGTATATTCCTATCTAAAAACCCTTACCCAAACGTCTCAGGATGAAGGGCAGCCTTTCTCTACATCCACAGAAAGTTCACATTTTCTTTCTTTAATTCTAACTCTGACCTAAATGCTGAACTTGTCATTGACTTATTCCTCACCAGGATCCAGAGTCATTATATTAATCCTGGAGAAGACAGAGATGCCACTGCCTACGCTAACAATTTACATAATTGTTTTCTTGTAATTAGATGTTAATTAAAATGAGAAAGGAGTAGTGATCGTATCTATAAATGTAATAAGGAAAGAGGAAGAGAGATAGAATAGGGTAAGAGAGCCCAATAACATATCACACAGTCTAACATAAGCAAGGAAACCCTTGTGGCATAGTGGTTAAGAGCTACAGCTGCTAACTAAAAGGTCAGCAATTCGAATCCACCAGGCACTGCTCGGAAACCCTATGGGGCAGTTCTACTCTGTCCTATAGGGTGGCTATGAGTCGGAATTGGCTTGATAGCAATGTTTTTTTTGGGGGGGGGGGTTAACATAAGCAATGCAGAATAATAATTTCAATGAATGAAATTTTTAAAATTAAGTTCTACTAGGCTTTGGAAACTTTATTTTCATTTCTGGATAGTTATACACATTTTCTAGCCTGCCTGGTTCAAATTTTGGTCTTGCTCTGTTCCAGTTATGTTTACTATATAATAAAGTGCTCTAAAGATTAGTGGCTTAAAACAACAAAGATTTATTATTTCCTATAATTCTGAGAATTGACCATGATATTCTTCTGCTTCACATGGTGCCAACTGAGGCAATGGGAAAGCTGGAAAGTTCAAAATGACTTCACTCACATGACTGGCAGTTGGTGGTGTCAGCCAGCTGGGAGCTCAGCTGGGGCTATTTGTCATGATCCTCAGTTGGTTTCCATTTGTTCTTCTCCAGGTGACTCCTTGGACTTCCTCACAGCTTGGTGGTTGGGTTCCAAGGCAAAGCTTTCCAAAAGAACAGCCCCAATTTTGAAGCATTTATCAAGCTTCTGCTTGCATCATACTTGTTAATGTCCCATTGACCAAAGCTAGGCACATGGCCAAGCTCAGAGTCAAAATGAGAGAGGACTGCACAAAGACATTAATTCTAAAAGGCATGATTCATCAGGGACTACCAAAGTGACAGCCTACCACACATTGCTTACTATCTGTGTAGCCTTCCTGTGCCTCAGTTTCCTTCTCTGAAAATACAAATATGGCACTAACTGCCAAAATAGACTGAGAAATAACACATGTTAGATAAGTGGCAGCACATGGCAAGACACCAATTAATATTAGTTATTTATAATACTTTTTTAGTATTATTCCTATGTAACTGAAAAAAAAAGAGTTTTCCAGCTAGTGACAAAGCTGTAAAGCAGGAGCTTCTACCTTAAATGGCCTTCCCCCAAGCACTTCAAATGTGTTATTACTGTGTGAGACAACCAACATAGTGTTCTGCAAGGCCTGGTTGATTCTGATAAGAGCCACCACTAGACACAAAATTGCAGGCAAACAAGCCTCTATATATTTGGGGGATACTAAGGCTTCAGCAGAAGCAGCAGTTTCTCGGTTAAGTTCCTCTTCCAGTCCTGGATTTCCAGTTCGTCCTCCTGCACCCCAGCTATGCCTATCTTCTAACATTATCTCCCACTGGTCATTTTCTCTCAGGCTGCCATCCCAACAAGACTGCCTAATGTTTCTCCCACTGCCCTGTGCGCTTCCTTTCCTCTTCTTCCTTGTCTGGGCTACCTAGAGTGTCTGTCTCCTTTCCTTCTCTGTTAGGCCACAAATTTCCAAAGCTGACCTCTCTTTTATACCCCCATGAAGCCTGCTTTGAAGCCTCCAAACAGAACCCATCTTGTCCTCCTGTCCCGTCACAGTCCCCAGCAATATTTCTCTTATGACATTCATTACTTTTTACCTCACATGTGGTACACATTTTTTTTTATCATCCCTACCGTATCAAACCTATGTTAGACTGTCCAGAGAGAAGCTTAACTCAATCATATTTTGGAGTCTTCCCCACTCCCTAAGAGAGTTCAAGAGTCCTGAGGGTGTTAGGCGGTAATAGATGACATTTATTGATAGCTTACTGTGTGCCAGGCATTATTCTAAGTACTTTGTGTTACCGGAAGGAAAATAACCTAAGATCACCAGATAGCAGTGTGAAACAGAGTTGAATTTCTTGCTCACCTGGCAAGGGAGAACCTGGTACATACAAAAAGATCAATAAGTATTCTGTATTAAATTAATTATTGTGGTGCTGATGGCTTTTGTAGTTGAGTAGAAAAATGATTAAAACAAATTTGCATCCATCTATTTAGGATAAAATAAAAATTCCATCCCAATTTATGTTCCTTTGGGAGGACACCCCTGGCACCAAACTCCCAAGCAAATGCCACCATCTGTGTGATTTCCCTCCATTTGCCAATGAGGCACAGCAGGAACTATTAGGTTAACCTTTTCTTTCACCAGCATCTTCTCAAAATAGTAAATACTTTGGCCATTGTCAAGCTCTACCTCTAATCCAAAAATACAAATTTAAAAATCTTTGTCTTTGAGAACATAATGATTGAACTGTTATTATATCACATTATTTTATATTATGGGTTTATGAAATATGACTCATAGGTATTAGAAAAATGAAAGAGAAATATTATTTGTTGACATTGACCAGGAGATTTTATGATTTGAGAGTAAGATGATAACATGAGTTATTTTAAAACAGCATGATTTTTTACCTTCTGTGATAGGTGATGGGGCATTAGTCCTAATGCTCCCATAGGTATCTGATTCAATGGTTATATTGGTTAGTACTCTTAAGTGACAGAGAGGCAAGTGACAGAAAACCTGTCTGAAACTGATTAAAACAAAAATGTTATTGGAGTTCTGATTCCATTTTTCCTCAATTTGATGGGTTCTACCTCTCTCTGTCGACCTATCAGCTTCATCTGGCTCCCACATGGTGGGAAAAATTGACTGTAACAGTTGAGGTCCACATCTGCCAATCTCACTTCTGCAGAAACCTGTCTCTTCAGGGACCCTTTTCCCCAAAGCATCCAGCAAAGATCTCCCTGAAACTCATTGGCTTGAATTAGGCCACAGGCTCATTCCTGAGCTAAATCAGGCCTCATTTCTACAGCTAGAAGTGGCTACATCTCAACTAAACTACGTAGCTACAACACAGTGAAGGTGGGTAGGTGGAAACTTCCCCAAATGAAGATAAGATAATTGGAAAGACAGAGAGATAGGAAGGAAGGAAGGAGGGAAGGAGGGAAAGAGGGAAGCAGGGAAGGAGGGAAGGAGAGAAATGAATCAGGAAAAGGTAACCAACTATTATCTTCTACTAAATGTTGTTTGGACCTGATTTTTTAGCCGTTTAATGGAACTGGGTAGTGATCTGACATTATATGGATGCTTTCCAAATGTAGGCTGGTTCTTGAGGTAATTTAAACAAAAAATGTATTAAGTGTTGTAGCAGATTCTGTCAGTGCCCCCACACATCCCTTTAGTTGTTACGATTTCTATATATGTTGCCTGATTTCCAGTGACCAGCACTTGCTTTTCTTTGCCTGAGGCATTCTCTGCTTGTGTTTCAGGCAGGTCAGAAATATAGCAGAAGTATTGTTAGTTGCCATGGATTCAGCTTGGACTTATGGAGACCTTATGTATAACAGAAAGAAAGTTGCCAGGTCCTGTACGTACCATCTTCGTTATTGTTGATATGTTTGAGTTCATTGTTGTGGCTATAGTGTAGTGTCTTTCTCCCTAAAGGCTCATTTTCCAGCACCATGTTGAACAATATTCTGTTGTAATCCATAAGTTTTTCAGTGGCTAATTTTCAGAAGTAGATCACTAGACCATTTTTCCTAGTCTGTCTTAATCTGGAAGTTCCATTGAAACCTGTCCACCGTGGATGACCCTGCTGTTATTGAAATACTGGTGGCATAGCTTCCAGCATCACAGCAACATGCAAGTCACCACAGTATGATAAACTGACAGACAGGTGGTGGATAGGAGAAGTAATAGCCCTTTAAAGCAGCAGTTTTTGGATAAATACCCCAGCTCTCTTGCCTCTCAGGTCTGATAACTCCAAAGTGTACATCCTATAACTACCAGAGTTCCCAGAGACGATTAAGCTTCAATTTCTACAGTGGTAATTTACTTGCTAACACACCTTTTATTGGCTGCCTTCTCTTCCCCATCTCACTTTTCCAAACTCCTTTCTTGTGTCCTGAGATCACAGTCCAAATAAACTACTTGTGCTCAAATTCTTGCTTCTGTGGGGAACCCAAATTGAGACAAGTGCCTTCTATATGCAAACCTTGAGGTGACTTTGGATATCAATTGAATCAGAGTTCTGTATCATTGCTTTTCAACTTTGTTATGTTAAGGTGAAAGATAGTCACTCTTTCATACCTGAAATTTTCTGTTTCTTTCTCTCATGCATTCTGAGTTCCCAGATAAAATACGGCCAGAACCAGGGAAGGGAATGGGATTCAGAGTAAATGCCCTATTTTAAAAGGTCTAAGGTTAAAATGTAGACCTGAAATTGAGGTTATAAACAATGGTAGACGTGAGCTTAAGGTTCAATGTGAGATTGGGGCGGGGGGGATTGCTCAATTTTACTGAAACCAATGGAGCTGTTTATTCAAGAAATTCCAATCAATTGCATGTGGGAGAATAGAAAACTCACATTACTCAAGAAGGCTTCTGGAAAAGTTCGCTATAAAGTTTTACTAAATTTGGATGAGAATGTGTTTACTCAATATTATGATGTCAAAATATTGATAACACAAAAATAGTCTTAAAGGCAGTTTTAAATTAAATGTGTCACATATCTCTGCTCAGTTAGCAAAGGCAATATTCTAGTCTTTCACTTCCAAAATCTTCCAGGCAGAGGAAATCTCTCAACATCTGTCTTAGATGGAAATGTGCAATTTCACAACTTGATGGAAAAAAATAACTTTTTCAGAAAATGCATTATGTACCCTCTATAAGACATGACACAAGTCTTATAGAATGGAATTTAGACTATGAAAAAATATTGATGTAGTTTCAGAGCGTTAAGTTCTCATGGATCAATTTAAAATTAATTTTAAGATTGTACATGCTTTTCAAAACCTCAACCAACCTTATCCTTTACATGGAAAGGGCATAGAACTGTTATTTTTTCATTTCTAAATTATGCATTCCTTGATAATTTTCATAACAGTTAAGTCTGATGTGTTTTTTTTTATCATCTCCGTGTTGTATACTACAGTCAACCTCAATTCCCATATTGCCATTTATTCTGTTCTTCCTCCCCTTCCTCAATCTCATCCTCTCAAAACCTGTTAATCCCCTTTTCTCTTTTTTCCATCTCCTCTCTTGTTCCCTTTCTCCCCTCCCTTCCTTTTTAATTTCTTTTCTCTTTCATCTGAAATCCCCCTCTTCTCCTTTTGTTAGAAATTATGTTCCTACTTGTTGAAGAGTGAAATAGGTGATTCTACGCTTTCCTTCCAATCTCCCACATGCCTGAGTTTCAGGATTGAAAATCAATTATTTGGAATATCAACTTTAATTCTCTCCTTCAATGAAGCTTGACCATCTTTGCCACAATTAACTCTTCCAAGTTCAGAAGTGTGGCGATTGAAGATAATATTGTTGCAAAAGAAAAGAAAGAACTAGAATTTAGGCCTTTATTTATTGCTTCCTTGATTTAATTTTAAATCGTTTAGTTGTTCTCCTGCAGTAATTCAGCGCATTTTACAAGGTAGCGAGCTATCTGGGAACCTGTCACTCAGGTGTGATCATAAATTGAATAAAGAAATATAAAAGCATCTGCATTAAAGGACACCATTGTTTCCATTGGATGTATGATTCAAAATGATTTAATAACATTTATTACTCACTTGTCTGTGTCAGATACAGTGCTAGAGACTGAGGATACAATGATAAAAAACGTAAGGTAACTAAATGTAAGAGTCTCACATGTTTATGAAGGAAACTGGAGCTTGCATGCTAACTGTAATAAATTCTAGTATGCAAAAGAGTAAGTGCTATATACCAGTTGCCCTTGAGGTGACTGACTCACGTTGACCCTGTGTGTGTCAGAGTATTACTGTGCTCCATAGGATTTTCAATGGCTGATTTTTTGGAAGTAGATCACCAGCCCTTTCTTCGGAGGTGCCCCAGGTGAACTTGAACCTTCAGTTAACAGTCAAATGTGTTAACCTTTTGCACCTCCCAGGGGCTTCAGATAGAAGTATAAGTACAAAGGGTTTGTTGTTGTTAGCTGCCATTGAGTCAGCCTCCGACTCCTGACAACCCCACGTGTTACAGAGTAGCACTGCTCCATAGGATTTTCTTGGCTGTAATCTTTAAGGAAGCAGATCTCCAGGTCTGTCTTCCACAGAGCCACTGGGTAGATTCGAACCACTAATCTTTTGGTTAGCAGCTGGTCACAAACCACTTGTGCCACCCAGGCTCCTAACACAAACCTATCGGGGCAGTAAATGGATGCATGGATAGCTGGATAAGTAGGCAAAAAATATAGCAAAATGCTAACAATCGTAAACTTAGGTGGTGGATTTACGTGTGTTCACAGTACGCTTTTGGCAATTTTTTTACGTATTTGAATATTTTCATAATACTATTATTATAAAAACTTTATTTTCAAAAACTGTGCCATTTCACAGAAAGGAGAGAATTTGTGCAAGAGAATTTGTCCTTCTGGGAAAACTCTGGAAAAAAAAGATGGTAAAACCATCCATCCAGGGGTTGATTTGAAAGATGACAGATTGGAAATACTCCTTAGAGGAAGTACATGAGAAAGGTCTATCTTTGCAACTGAGCTGGTCCCAGACAACTGAGGAATGATAGATACCTGGGCATTCAGGAACCCATGGTTCAAACTGAGTCCTCCTTATATACACATTGATGCTTCCTTCCCTTGGTATTTCTCAACCTGTCTCTGACTTAAATGGAAAGCTGGACCCTTTCGTGGCAGATTTGAGGACCCCACCATATGCTTTGTGTAGCTCTTTGATCGATTACTAAGACTTCACAGTTTTGTGCTGGTGACTTCAAGGAGCATCCTCACTGACTCCCTCCCATTTCTCTGGATATTATGAGGCAAGGAAGAGGCTATGTGTTTGGTAGGTTCTATTGATGCTTTCTGTATAAATTGATCCATTGATTAATTATAAGTATTTATGTTTACATAAAGAAAGACATTAAAAATTTAGCTTAAAACTAGTCTAACTATTATATTTTACTATAAAAAATTATTTCCCTCATAATCCCCATCAACTTCCAGAAGTTACTTGGGGTAAAATTTTCTTATACAATCTAATGATCACCTGTTTTCATTAACTCCAGAAACCCTTTAATTTTTGTGAAAATAAATTAGAATGAACGTAATTGCAAAACAACTGCAAGCACTAGAGAAACTGTAATTTATTATTTATCATAATGTTTTCACAAGATCTAGCACCTTCTCACACCCATGTTTGAAATAAGCTGAATAAAACTAACAGAGTGGATGGGAAAATACTTTTAAAATTATAGCCCTATTTGAAAATTAGTTTTGCTATTAATGAGGCCCCACAAATTGTGGTGACAGGTTTGTGGTGAATCTTTTGCCCTCTTAGATTTAGCCATGCTGGTAACTCACAACATACATCCATCTGCAAGTCAGCTGGCCAGAGCAGGTGTGCAGTAGACGGATGTAGAGCAGAATTTTTTCCTCCTGGAATATTTCCTGATTCATATTGTGATACCGCCACAATCTTGGCCTTCCTAGTGCTATGCTCTAATCAACCAAAGCAACCCAGTTTTTAAAAATATAGAAAGATAGATATAAAGGTTATAAATCTTTGCATGTTATAATCTCACACAAAAATGTTAAACTTTCTAAATGCTAAAATTAAGTATGAATCACCTTTCAAACAGAATGTTTAAAAGAATATTCCGTCTTAAGTACACAGAAACATAGGGATGCTATTAAAAACTAGGAAATACTAAAGAATAGTCTTTTGAATGTGAAATGTCTCTTTAATAAAATGATTTCCCACTATCATAAAAATGTTTTATTATGGCTATGGTATTCATTTTTTGTTAAAAAAAATTTATTGTAACTCCACTATATACAAAATCAAAAACCCAAACCCACTGCTGTCAAGTCGATTTCGACTCTTAGTGACACTACAGGACAGAGCAGAACTGCCCCATAGGGTTTCCAAGGCTGTAAATCTTTACGGAAGCAGACTGCCACATATTTCTCCCACAGAGCAGCTGGTTGTTCAAACAGCTAAACTTTTGGTTAGCAGCCGAGCACTTAACCACTGTGCCACCAGGGCTCCTAAGATTAGGGGTAAGAACAAAAAGTTAACTCAAACAATTTGACAATTGAGTTGTTAAGAAAAAGCCCCCATACTTGAAATTTCTCTTAAAAAGAAGTACATTGAATATTCATAATCAGGTATTATATATCTCTGGAGATCAATTTTCATTAGTCTTCACAGTAAAACCCTTGCATCATCTAACCATATACTGGTCTTAGACTGATGTTCTCATCGAGAAACTTCAGGAAATCTCTCTCTGGCTTCTAAATAGGCTGGCATACACTTCTCATTTACAAGAATACTGGTCACATGTATCACAATAAAGTTTTATTATAAAACCATAAGTTGAAGAGAGAGAATGAAAGAGAAGTAAATACAAGAATTTTCTATGCCATCATCTCTCAATGTCCTTCATTGAGTCTCTCCCACAACGTCCTCAAGACCATTCTCTGCTTGGATGGTGAGGTCATGTCATCTCACTGCTCTCAGCAATGATGCTGGCGGCCAGTTTTTTTTTAAACATTTTTTGGGACGCAAACTCAGGAATATTAATGAAAACTGTGACCTTATACCAGCTGAATATTTAATAACAGAAAAGACTGACATCGTTTCTTATATGAAGTGATGTGGCCACTCCTCTAGAGCTTGGTTCTTGACTAGAAGTAGAACCAATATCCATCAGATATGGTGACTGAATTCTCACTCAAACCTTTTAGCAATAGGTTGGGTGTCTCTTCCTCATTCACTCCCCTTTTCTAACTACTAAAAAGAGACCTCATTTGTTTGACAACTTACCGTCTAGAATTAAGACTCAAGCACAGAACTCACTGAATTTCTAGAAACAATATACCTGCTCTATCTCTCCATGACGAATCTTCCTCAACTATGCCAATTTAAATTTTAAAAAGGTAACAAATTTGTTTTTGTATTTTAGCAGCCGATTATGATTATAGCAGAGTTGATCAAATTTTGACTTTTTGAAGAATGAATGAGAAAGAGTCAATGAAACATATTATTTTTAAAAAACGTGTTTTTAACGAGAAGCATTTCTTTATTAAAAAGATGCTTAATTTAGAAAATAGATAAGAAATATGCCTATTTTTTCACCCAAAAGAATGATGTTTAAAAAATTTTAATGATTCTGAGGCATCATTTTACCTAAAAGTAGGCTTAGCAGATTTTGGCATTCATCTTTATATAAAGTTGTGGAGAATTTTTAAAAAAGGACCATTTGCAATCACGACAACAGAGAGCTAACTTTTCTGTTTGAAATGCAAGATGCTGAAAAAAAAAAAACAGTAGAAGACTGACAATATTATTCTTCTTTATCATTATTCTACTTAAAATTTAAGAATGAATGTTACAAATGTGAGCCAGTGCAGGAAATTTTAAATTTTTTTTCATTTGAATGAATATATGAATATATTTGATCTTCCTGAAATTACAAGTTTAAAAGTAGCCACTACTTCCTAGTAACTAATTAAAACACACTAATTTCCTACATTTGCAATATTCCTGTACTGAAAACCATACATCACCACAACTTTATATATATATATATATATATCATATTTGCCTCTTAAAACACTTGTAGTTATTGATTGCTGCATAACAAATTATCACAAACTTCACGATTTAAGATAACATTTTTTAAAAATTCTTATAGTTTCTGAGGATCAGGAGTCTGTCTGGGCTTGGTTTATCCGAAGCCTCTGTTTTAGGATCTCTCACAAGGCTTCAGTCAATGTGTTGGCCAGGCCTGGGGCCTCATTTGAAGGCTTGATTGAGGAAAGTTCTGCTTCCAAGCTCACATAGTTGTGGCAAAATTCTCTTTCATGTGGTGTATTGAACTGAAAGCCTCAGTTCCTCGCTAACTGTTGCTTGCCATGTGTGCCTCTCAAAGCCAGCAAGAAGGAGACACTGCTATTAAGATGGAAGTCACAATCATGTAGCCTGATCACAGAAGTGGCATCCCATCATCTTTGCGATATTCTATTTGTCAGAGGCAAATCACAAGTGTGAACCATTCTCAAGGAGGAGGCGATTCCAAAAGTGCACAATTACTAGGAGGTGGGGATCACTGGGTGTGTTTCTTAGAGTCTGCTCACCACAGATTCTTTCTCTTCACATATTGGCATTCGAAAATTCAGCCAATTCTTTAGAATTCTCCAGAAAGATATTTTTTATGGTGGTTATAGAAGCACTATTTTTAGCATGAGGGAAATGTTTGAATAATAGTTTATGTGAAATAATATTTTATTTTAAAAAAATTGAAGTTGATCTTTCCATATTTTGAAAAATATGTGAGACTTGGGGGAACTAGGTTGTCATGAGCCAGAATGCAGATTTTCTCTATGAGAGTCTATGGAGCCAAAACCACCTAGCCTTCAAAATATAGGCAGTTCAAACTCATTTAGCTTTCATGAAAAACTTCTCATGCTAATTTAAACTTTCAGATTTTAGCATATGGTGTTCTCTTTTTATAAAATAAGTGTCCATGAAATGCCAGTTATTTTTCTCAGGAATATTATGGCAATTATTTCCTAGTAAAATCTAAACATGTCCTTGAAATAGTTTTTAATGCTATCATTTATATAAAGAACTCCATACTGAAGTTATGATTTTTGTTTTCTAGTTACTAAAGTTCTTACCATATTAATGAGGAGCTTTGCCTCCATTAATGAAATTTTATTGCAAAAATATGACAAATATACTACTAAAGGCTTTCATCAATAATGTAATAATAAAAATATACATTTTACTTGTATAAGAAGAGACTTATATTCACATTTGCTTTCAGTATTCACAGAAGAATCTTCACATAAATTTTTTAAATAACTGAGTTACCTCTTTGGAATGGGGATGCTATGGAGCAATATTTATTGTGGCAATGATTCTCATCCTCCATTTATTTTTTAATTGTACTTCAGGTGAAGGCTTACAGAACAAATAGCTTCTCATGAAACAGTAGTACACATATTGTTTTATGACATTGATTAACAACCCCACAACATGTCAACCCTCTAACTTCTCAACCTTTTTTTTCGTGAAAATACACATA
>NW_004444095.1:1818860-1839528 GCF_000243295.1 Trichechus manatus latirostris | reverse complement strand
TGGTGTGATGTCAAGCGCACGGTGCAGGTAGGCAGGATGCAGCAGAGATATTGTTATGTGTGGAGCTAAGATGCATATGGGAGAGAGGAGAGAATAACAGGAGCCAAAAACATACAAACAAACAAAAAAGAATGCTAGGGGAGCTTGCTGTTGGAGTGGAGAGATGAGAGACTCTGAAGTGGAGAAAAACAGAAAGGGGAAGGGGAAGAAAAGAAAGGAATGAATAAATAAAAATCAGAAAGGTTAAAGAACCGCAAAGTTCCAAGGTATCCCACCGGTACAGCTATGAGGTCTGGGGAAGTCACTCTCAGGTGTTGCAGTACAGCCTGGCTAGAAGGTGTAGAGGTATATGACGCCAGGTATTCAGGGAACAGAAAGAGAAGGAAGATATAGAGAGACAAGAAACTGAGCAATGAAGAAAGACAAAAAGGGAAAACGAGGGAAAAGAAAACAAAACAAATTAAAATAAAAAAAAGAACACGAAAGGCCCCAAAAAAACCAGAAAAAATTAAAAAACCAACAAAAAAATAAATGCCCTCAGGGATCCCTCTGCACCTCTGTGCAAGCCAAGGGGGAGTCTCCTTGCCACGCAGCTCCGCCTCACCAGAAAAGTCTCCCAACTCAAGAAAAGGAAAAGAAAACAAACAAACAATTCAAAACAAACAAATGAACAAAGCCCCAGGATCCCACCAGTGTGGCAGCCCAGACCGGGAAGCACCTCCACACTGGAACGGAGCTCCGCAGCCCCTCAGGAAGAAGCAAAGATGGCGCACGGAGCCAGGTACTCAAGTGAAAGGAGGGGGAGGTGGCAAGAGACAAGGAAGAAATCAAAAGAAGTGGAAAAAAAAGCATCACCAGCAGCCAACAAATGGCACTCAGAGAGCCACACGTTCGGGTGTGTGGAATCCAAGCAGCCGGTGTTTCCCGCTCAAGAGATTGTGGCCACGGGAAGCAGAGGAGGCCGAGTCGGGGTGAAGAAGGGTGGCGGGTGGGAAAGCATATATCGCAAATTACTGGTTGTTTTGTCTCTCACTGGATGCTCCGTGAGGCTGCTTTCTCATATCCCCTGTTTGCTAGTCTCCGATAGGAGTCCAAGATGGCGGAACCGCACTGCATTAGCTGGTACAGGACCTCTGCATGAATCTCTCCTCAATCTCCGTTCTCTGTCAGTTTTCTCACTCCATTTGGTGCTTGGCTGAGTTCTTTATCTCTTCATTTGATGTTTCAGGGTTTCAGGATTGTTGTTATTCTCTGTTCGGCTTAGTTTTTCGTATCTTTGCTGTGGAGGGACGGCGTGGTGCTTCTGCCTAGAGAGCAATTTTGCCAGAACTTCCCTCCATGTTTTTCAAATGGCAACTTCAATATGTTTCACATAGCTTGTTTTATAATGTTTCCAATGTTCTTGAGAAGAATCATTAATATTTGTTCAAAGTTTAATCTGTTTTGTTATTTGAACAAAAGCTTCAATTTTTAATTGTAGATCAGTGCTGTCCAATACAGTAGCACTGATGAGCTACCATATGAGCTCATGAAATGTGTCTGGTCCAAACTGAGATGTGCTTTAAGTGTTAAATGGTCACTGGATTTCAAAACTTAGTACAAAGAAAAGTAAAATGACTAATAATTTTTATATTGAGTACAGATTGAAATGCTAACAGTTTGAATATAGTAAGTTAAAGAAAATGTATTAAAATAAATTTCACTTATTTCTTTTTACTATTTTTAATGTGGCTACTAGAAAATTTAAAATTACATATGTGGCTCACGTTATATTTCTATTGGACAGCATTAGTCTATATAAACCATGGCATAAACAGTGTTGAGAGAAGTAATAGCCTGGGCAATAGTCTCTGAGGAGGAGAAATTAGATCAACCGTACAATATACATTAGTCTATAAGTTACTTAGAATTGAGTACTTCTTTTTTTGTAGGGAATAGCTTTTTATTCAAAATCTGAGCTCAATGTAACCAATCATTGAATTTCTTTTGGACTTAGAGTAGAGTGCTTGGCACCTAAAAGATGCTCTACAAATTATTATTGAATGATTGTGATGTGAAAATCAGGTACATTTTCCAGCAGCAATATTTATTAATAGCAAAACTGAATGTTAACTAATATTCATCACCTAATCAGCAAATTAATACTGCCCTTTCAGTGTTATACCTGCCTTCAATTCACTAGTTTAATAAGCAGTGGCATCAGCTGCACCATAATCTCCTAAATTTTTCATAACTTTACAGTTTATAAACCACTATATTTTGCACAAAGTGCTTTCAAATACATTAGCTCTTTTAAGTACCGAAAGCTGTAGGAAGTAGGTACTGTCTCCTTTATTAGGAAGAGGAAATCCAGGTTCAGCCAGGTTAACTGACCTTGTTTAAGGTCAGCGTGTTGCTAAGTGACAGACAGTGTTCACTTTCCCACTGAGCTTTGAATATCAAGAGGGGTTTAAAGGATTAACCTTGGAGAGCAGGAGTTAACGGTTGAATATTTTATCATGTTGCCAGTCTTAATAATCACCAATTTGATACTAAGGTTGCTAGTCATTTCTAATGAAGGGAAGTTAGCTTGAAGTTGGTTGATGGATTGTTGATTGACACATAATAGTTTTCAGAATAAATTAATCCATTAGAAAAATAAAACATTGGGTTTATTCATTCAATAAATATTTGAATATTTATCATGTGCATGCTACCATGCTAACTGGATTCGAGTAAAGGTTACAGTGAGGTAATACACACAGTAACCTTTAGTCCTCCATAAGCCCTCCACAATCTTATAGACTAGCTGGGAAGATAATCATGTGGAAAGTTCAGACAGCAACAAAGGAAAATAATACAGGACATACCCAAGGAGAGAAAATTATTTTCTCATATATACCACAGAGGGAAAAGAGTGGCCTTGGACCACAGCAATGAAGGAAGCCCTCTTACAGACATTGTTCCGACCTCATGTAGGGCTGGAAGCACTCAAGAGAAGAGGGAAGATTATTACAGGTAGAGAAATAACAAAGTACTACAGGCAGAACTGCACCTAAACACGGTCAGGTGGCTGTGTTCAAAATTGGGAAGGTATGTTTGGGCAGGAGTTTGAAAATCTTTTAACTGCCAAGCTTGTTGTTGTTTGGTGCCATCAAGTTGATTCTGACTCACAGTGACCCCATGTGACAGAGTAGAACTGCCCCATAAGGTTTTCTTGGCTGTAATCTTTACAGGAGATTTCTAGATCTTTCTCCTGTGGACCTGCTGGATGGGTTCAAACCATCAACCTTAAGGTTAGCAGCCGAGACTTTAACCACTCAACCACCAAGTCTCCTTAAGGACCTCAAATCTTTATTTTCTGAGTAAAGGAAATGGTGGTCATTAATGATTGTTGGGCACAACTCTGACCCATTAAGGAGAGTAGATTCAGCTGCTTCTATCACCAGGACACCTAAAGGAGCTAAGTGATCTTCTATATTATTTTTCCCAATAGGTGATTCATGAAGGAGGGCCTTGGCTCTTCCTGGTATATAGTATGTCCTCCTGGGAGAGTGCATCAAAATCTCTAGGCAAGCATGGGTAGTGTGACTGTCTCCAATATGCACATATAAGCAGTTCTAGTAAATCCACCTAGAGGAGAAGGACTCCCCGTTAAGAATTCAATTTTATTTTAGAAAGTTCAATCTGGTGGCAATGCAGGGGTTGAACTGTAACACGTTGAGAAGGTAGGCCTGCAAGCTAGTTTGAGATTTTCCCAATAGCCCAGACAATAAGGGCCTGAACTAGTCTCCTGCTGTGAAAATGCCAAGGGCCAGACTGGATGTCAGAGACATTATGATTCGAGATAAAAGGATACTTGGGAGTGAATTGAAGATGGCAGAACAGGAAGCAGGATGACAGGGAAGTATAAGGTGTAGGTACTTTGAGAATACAGGCACTGTCCTACCAAAGAGGAAATGGGTTTACAGAGGTTAACTGGCACAACTGATGATAGCTTGAAAGTCCTAAAGCAGACCATTAATCTGAGGCCTTCCAACCCTTAAGTTGTTTTACTATGCTACACTTGACTTCAATTTTAAACTTAGTAAATTTAAGGCGAAAGGCGATTGATAATGGGAACAAAATGTTAACACAGAAGCAATTTAATTTTCTTACTGCTATGGACATTGCAGTTTGTGTGGACTGTGACAGGAATGTTTGCACTACTGGAATCTAGGCCTTTATTTCCAAATCATAAATATAAAAATTAGGTTTGTTTATCTGGTCTCCATTACAGATTTACTGAATTAGATGCTCTGGTATGGGGCTTGGATATACATATTAAAAGAAGACAAACAAAGATTCTTACTTAATTGATTTTGCTATGGGCTCTGGTTTAGAAAATTATGGTTAAGAAAATAAACCATTGCTCTATGGGATATGTTTATTGTGATAATAAAAATTAATTAAAAATAATTTTGTAGGCCTTTCCACCTTTTAACTCTTAGGGACAACAGAATCCAGATTTTAAAATCACTATTGTATTTCAGAAATATATTTATATCTACCCTTTATTTTTGTTATTACTTTCTTCAATTTTCATCACATATTTGTTCATCAGTTGGTTATGATGGCCTTCACTTTCTTCCAATCTTACAGATGAGATTTCTCCCTCCAAAAATCAATAGAAGCCTGCTGATTTTATTTATTCTAATATGAAGACACATAAAATGAATATGGCCAAAAAAGGTTAAAAAGTAAGCCTGTTTTTCAAAAGCTTAGATTGTCAATTGAAGCAGAAAATTATATTCAGTGCGATGGATTTATGCATTGTTTTAGTCCTCTCCAACCAATTTAGAAATGCACTTTCTTATAAAATTGAGATTACTACAAATGCTGTTCTAAGCAGCTGAAATAATGTGGCTATGCCAAGGTCATATTTTGAAAGTTTGGAGGAACACGCTGCAGTCGAATATAAGTTTATGAGTGTACTCCAAATAATTTTCTGACATATTTCAATAACCTGATTTTTACTGGTATTTAATAATAACTTAATTTTTACTTTCCCTTTGACAATTTTTCATACATATTCATTGCTTGAAAGAAATCAAGCAGACATTATTCCAAAGTCAATACTGAGTCGGCTAATGAAAATGGTTAAGTTAATTAAGTAAATGGCAACCCTCACTGAACTTATTCAAAGCTATTTCCCCTCATTATGTGTTTTCCTGAAGAAATAATGCATAAAAATTAAACTCCTTCTCTTCTCTATTGTTCTATATCAGCCTCTAAATTGTTACTTTATATGTTCAGCCTGTTGCATGATGAGATCACCTAAATTATGAGATCACCTAAACTTAATGGCAACAGGCAAAAGATAAAGCACTAAGGCATTATTTAAACCATCATTCCTTTTCCCTGATGGAGCAGTGGTTAAGAACTACGGCTGTTAACCAAAAAAGGTCAGCAGTTTGAATCCACCAGCTGCTCCTTGGAAACCGTATGGGGCAGTTCTGCTCTGTCCTGTAGGATAGCTATGAGTTGGAATCGACAGGATGGCAACGGGTTTGCTTTTGGTTTGTTTTCCTTTAGAAAAGAATTTGTAAAACGTCCTATCAGATTCAGTGTATTGTTTTTAAATTTTAGAGCAAAAACAAAATTAAACTAATGCATTTTTCCATGTACAAAAGCAGTCTTAAATCATAGATAACCCCATATTTTACTTTTGTTAATGTTTTTGTTTATACATCCATAAGAAATAATATACAATTTTAAAACTTCCATTTTAATGATGCCTATACCAAATTGGAAACCCTGGTGGCTTAGTGGTTAAGAGCTACAGCTGCTCTCCAAAAGGTCGGCAGTTCGAATCCACCAAGCACTCCTTGGAAACCCTATGGAGAAGTTCTACTCTGTCCTGTAGGGTCGCTATGAGTCAGAATTGACTCGACGGCAATAGGTTTTTTTAATACCAAATTGGTTATTTCAGGATACTGAATTAAATTGTTTTATATACTCAAAAATGGTAAAAAGTATAAGCAGAAGTGGATCTAGGTTTTGTGGAGCTTGAAGCATAGTCTACTTTGACAGCTTTCTTTAGATCAAAGAATGTCGTTGTGTGCCATGGAATCGATTCTGACTCATAGCAACCCTATAAAACACAGGAGAACTGCTCCATAGTGTTTCCTAGGCTGTAATCTTTATGGGAACAGATCACCAGGTCTTTTCTCCTGTGGAGCCGCTGGTGAATTCAGACCGCTGACCTTCTGTTAGCAGCCAAGTACTTAACCATTGTGCCACCAGGGCTCCTTAAATCAAAGAATACAAAATGACTAATACAAAATTAGGTATGAACATGAATATTTATTTACAAAAAGAAAAGAAATCATGACACATTGCATATTTTTAAAAAGCTGACAAATACCACATTCATCACTAAATTAAGAAAAATAACAGTTTTATTAATTAACTACTTCTATAATACTATGACAAAAACCTGGTGGTGCAGTGGTTAAGCATTTGGCTGCTAGTTTGCTAACCAAAAGGTCAGCAGTTTGAATCCACCAGCTGCTCCTTGGAAACCCTATGGGGCAGTTCCACTCTGTCCTGTAGGGTTACTATGAGTCGGATTTGAGTCCATGGCAATAGATTTGTGTTTTGTACAATACTATAGTATATAAACACATTGCCATCAAGTCCAGTCCACTCAAATAAGGAAAATGGGTGGCTTGTAAATAAATCATGGACTATTTATCCTTCCTTTCTGGAAGAAGTTGATAAGGATGAAGTATTGGTTTAAGTGTCCCCAAAAGCAGAATGCAAGAAATGGAAAGCAGGGATGACTATCCTTAGAAGTAGGAGTGAGGGAATAGGGAATGTGGAACCAGAAAGGGGAGATCCAAGAAAGAGTATGCCCGGCTTTGGAGAGGACCCTGATGCAGAGTAAGAAGAAAGATGTTGGCAGCGTGCAAAGGAAATATCCACCAAAACCCCAGCCATGTCAGAGGTAATGCCAGCCACCAAGATTCTGATACAAATGAAATATTTAGAAAGCAGAATGAGCTCCATTCATGCTGTTACTAGGGCTTGGCTTCTTAATGGCTATTTCAGGTTCCCCTTTTACTCAAATCCTCCTAAAGTCTACTTTGTTTACCCGTTGCCATCCAGTTGCTTCCGACTCATAGCAACTCTGTAAGATAGAGTAGAACTGCCCCATAGGGTTTCCAAGGCTGTAATCTTTATGGAAGCAGACTGCCGTATCTTTCTCCCACAGAGTGATTGCTGGGTTCGAACCACTGACCTTTCAATTAGCAGCCACTTAACCACTGCACCACCAGGGCTCCCTCTACTTTATTTAAAGTCTATTTAACAATTGGTTATCTCTACAGAATAAGTTTAAAACTCCATGTGAAGGTACACCAAACACTTGAAACCTCATCTATCCCCCACCATTTTGTTCTTCATTCAAATTATCACTAGGGTTACCAGAATTGACAAATAAAAATACAGGAAGCCCAGATTTTTAGTTTAAGTATGGCCCAAATATTGACAAAAATCTATGTGTTGTCTAAATAGACAATAGATAAGTGGTAACTTTGGTGAAGGGTAAGACAGTACACAATACTAGGGAAGCCAACACAGCTTATGCAAGGCAAGGTCATGGAAGCTCCATAGACACATCCAAACTCCCTGAGGGACTGAATTGCTGGGTGGAGGGCTGTGGGCACCATGGTCTCAGGGAACATCTGGCTCAATTGTCATAACATAGTTTATAAAGAAAATGTTCTACATTCTACCTTGCTGAGTAGCGTCTAGGATCTTAAAAGCCTGTGAGCAGCCATCTAAGATACTCCACTGGTCTCACCCCTTCGGGAGCATGGGAGAATGAAGAAAACAAGATACAAAGGAAAGATTAGTCCAAAGGACTAATGGACCACAACACCAGGGCCTCCACCAGACTGAGTCCAGTACAACTAGATGGTGCCCAGCTACCGCTACTAACTGCTCTGACAGGGATCACAACAGAGGGTCCCGGACAGAGCTGGAGAAAAATGTAGAACAAAATTCTAACTCACAAAAGAAGACCAGACTTACTGGCCTGACAGAGACTGGAGAAACCCTGAGAGTATGGCCCCCAGACACCCTTTTAGCTCAGAGGTGAAGTCACTTCCGAGGTTCACCGTTCAGCTGGGGATTGGACAGCCCCATAAAACCAAATGGGACTAATGAGGCACAGCAGTCCAGGGACAAGGACTAGAAAGCAGTAGGGGACAGGAAAGCTGGTAATAGGGAACCCAAGGTTGAGAAGGGACAGTGTTGACAGGTCGTGGGGTTGTTAACAAATGTCATAAAACAATATGTGTACTAACTGTTAAATGAGAAACTATTTGTTCTGTAAAACTTCATCTAAAGTACAATAAAATTTTTTTTTTTAAAATCTATGTGTTGTTCTTTGGAATTTCAAATTTACCTGGGCATCTTGAATTTTATCTGGCAACCCTAGACATAAGTAACTATTTTGTATTCCCCACACACTGCCAAACTTGAGTCAACATTCTACCTTTTCATAGGCTTCCAGGAATGGCTTTTACTAGTTCAACCAGTTAAACACACAACTCAGATAAGGTCTCCTCTGTGAAATTGTTCTTCCTCTCTGCTGCCTGTCTCTCCATTCTCTTTCCAGGAGACATAGGCCTTCCAGACTCCATGCCCCCAGAGTGTTTTGTGTCAGTCTTCATTAGAGTACTCATCACTTTGTAATTTAATTATATGTTTAAATGCTTTTCTTTCCTTCTTGAAGAATGGAATGATTTACCTACCACATTTTCTGGCATGTAAAAGACCCTCAATAATTTTTATATTAACCATTAACCAATTAAACAGTGTTTTTAAATGATTGAAACCAATTTCAATACTTTTTTTTAATTCATGGTTCACTTGCAAAAATTACATAGATTAATACAGTCTGGAATTCTAGGCAATTTATGTAAAAATGATGAAAAAACATGATTTAAAATGTGTAGTTTTAATTCGAACTTCAGTTTGTACAGTCATTAGAAAAAGTCAGAGTGAGTGTCTATTGTCTAAAGAGTTATCACGATGGAAAAATAAGAATTTCTGCCCAACGTAGGTGCTCTAAGGGTCAGCTGTGTGTGTCACAGAAGAGTCACCTCTTCACACACAGATTCTGAGGAAAGAATTAAGAATAGAGAAGTTAAGAGCCATTTCTGCCCTCCCCACTCACAGGAATGTTCCAAAGCTTCTGTGAAGTCTCCCTGAGGACTTGAGATATTCTGGATTTTTCCAACCGTTTCCTGAAAGAAGTGGCTTCCAAGGCCTGAGAATAGCTGTGTTTCTTCTCTCTCTTTGGAAACCAGAGTCTAAATGTTGTCACATCATCAGGAGTGTATCTGCTGCAACCTTGGCCAGAGCCAGGAGATGAGCCCTACCAGCAAAGCCCTTGGACCAAGCAAAATTGTTGGGCATTTGGTTTCCATTATTGCGTTAGGTCCATTACACAGGTTATCTGGCAGGAATTGTGGTGTTGGAGGAAAGATGTTTAAATCCTGTAAATAAATGACTGAAACACCACGGCAGTTGATTGTGTTAAGCCTGTATTCAAAATTGTTTTGTTAAGCTCTATTATATTGCTCATTATCTTGCTGTGAGGAAAATTAAGCTTATATCTGCTTAGAGTGGCAAGGTATCCCATTGTCATGGGATTTTCCACATTATAGGTCCATGTCACAGGCCCTTAATAAACCCTCAGAGAACAGGCAGACACAGTCTTTGTCTCCTTTAAACTCAGTGACATGCTCAGGGCAGTGTACATTGCTCTGTTCTCTGCCAGAGACAAAATTTATTCATAGAACATTCAAGCTAGAAGGGACCTCAGAGCTAGTCTAATCCGATCTCTGCATTTTTGAGTTGAGAAAATGGAGTCCCAAAGGTATTCAGTGAAGGTCCCCGGATTATACAAATAGTGGCAAAGGTGATGTTAGAACTTGCATATCCAGCCTTCCAGATCTGTGTTAACCCCTCTCCCCTACCCCTCCCATACAGTATTGCTTCAAAGCCCTGGCTCTCATTCCCTTTCACAGCCACAAGCCTCTCTCCCTCCCCCCTCCCGCTTTGATTACACTGCTCAACTTTTCTGCAGAGGAAGCCACCGCCATTGGCTTCCTCATCTGAGACTCAGTAATGGACTCCAGGACTGAGTCTCACTCTTCCTTCCCTTCCCCTTTCCTGATGTGACTAGAAGTGTAGCTGTTCCTTTTTTTTTTTTTTTTGAGAATATACACAGAAGAGCATATACCAATTCAACAATTTTTACATGTACAATTCAGTGGCATTGATTACATTCTTCATGTTGTGGAACCATTCTCACTCTCTTTTTCTGAGTTGTTGCTCTCCCAGTAACATAAAATCACTGCCGCCTAAGTTTCCTATCTCATCTGTTGCTATGGTCAATTTGATTCCATATAAATAGATCTTAAAAGAGCATAATGCTCAAGGCAGACATTCTTTACTAGTTAAGCTAAACTGTTCTTTGGTTTAAAGAAGACTTTAGGGGATATTTTTGTTTTAAAGGTTAAAAATTATCTCAGGGCAATAGTTTTGGGGGTTCATCCAGTCTCAATGGCCCCAGAGAGTCTGGATTCCATGAGAATTTGAAATTAGTTCTATATTTCCCCCTTTTGATCAGGATTCATTTATAGAATCTTTGATCAAAACATTCAGTAATGGTAGCAGCTGTTCCTTTGATGAGCACCTTTCCCCTCAGATAAGAAGCTAATGACAAATAGGGTTGCATGGTATGCAGTCTGGGGGATCATACAAGTTGGACAAGTGGTGATCTACAAATGAGGCTGCACAGCTCTGGTTTCCAGTCAGTCTCCAGAAGCCTTAGCACCATGATCAATTCACCATGGAGGCCAGAGAATGAGGAGGAAGAATTAACACACATGAATCTGCTTCATCAAGACCAGTGTGTTTCCCACACTGGGGACAGCTAGACCAGTTTGAGACAAGTTAATAATTTGGTGCCCCTACATACTGCTTGCTTAAAATATTTTTTCAGCATTTATTTAATGGGGGCTAACAGGAAATTGGTTTTCCAGTAATAAAAAGGGAGACCTGGTGTGCAGTGGTTAAGCTCTCGGCTGCTAACTGAAAGGTCGGCGGTTCAAACACATCAGCTGCTCTGCTGGGGAAAGATGTGGCACTCTGCTTCCATAAAGATTACAGCCTTGGAAACCCTATGGGGCAGTTCTACTCTATCTTTTAGGGTTGCTATGTTTCAGAATTGACTTGACAGCAATGTTTTACTAATTTAAAAAAATCTTTACCTTTTTTTTATTATTAAAATAAGTCACTTAGTACAAGTGCTAAAATAACTTTGAATAACTTTTTACATAGATGGATTATTTTTTATTTAATTGTTTTCTGCTATTCCTAAATGCATAGCATTATTCTATACCAGTACTATCCAACAAAAATATAATGTAAACCACATATGTGATTTTAAATGTTGTACTTAAAAAAAATAAAAAAACAAAGCTGTTGCTGTCGGGTCAATTTGGACTCGTAGTGGACCCTATAGAACAGAGTAGAACTGCCCCATAGGGTGTCCAAGGAGCGGCTGGTGGATTTGAACTGCTGACCTTTCACTTAGCAGCCAAGCTCTTAACTACTGGCCACCAGGGCTCTAAATGTTCTACTTGCCACATTAAAATAGGAAAAAGAAGTAGGTAAAGTTAATATTAAGAATATATTTTATTAAACCTGATGTTCTAAAATATTATCATTTTAACATGTAATTATTTTAAAAATTAAGATTGCTTACATTTGTTTTCCCAATGATGTCTTCGAAATCCAGTGTGTACTTTACACTTATAGCACATGCTTATTCTGACTAGCTACATTTCAAGCTCTATGCTCATCAAGGCTAGAAGTAATCTACAGGATATAATAACAATATTTTTTAAATTATGTTTTCTTGCTTTCATGTTGGCACGTAATTTCCACTTTTCAATTTCTTTGTTCAATTTTCTTCTGCTGTTTTTTGAACCATACAACTTCTCGGAAAGCATATGAAAGGAGTTTAAATTTAATAAGATAGATAACTTGATATTGCTAAATATCTACCTCACACAATATTCAAGTTCTAAAGTTCAGCTGACTGCAACTGCACGCTTCAGCTAGCTGGTTCCAAGTGAACGGTCCAGTTGAATCAGACATTGGCACACTCTGGCCACAAACTGTCTTCAACAGGCCAGGAGGATTGAAGTTTTTGTTTTTAATTTCCACTGGAGGGCGCTGTCTCACCTCTAAGTTACAGGAGGCGGTGCTGGTGAAACGTGCGTTAACGGATAACACCTTTAAAAGATTTTTTTCCTCACACTTTGAACCCCTGGCGCCTCTCACTCTAACCCACCGCTTGAAGCAGCTCTGAGAGTCAGCCAGGGAAAAGACTTAAAAGAACAGGAGGTCGAGCCACAGCACCTTGGTTATCTAGAGCACAGATCAGCTAAGTTTTTCTGTGAAGGGCCAGGTAGTAAATATTTTAGGTTTTGAAGGTCATATGGTAGCAGTCCTGGTGGCCTAGTGGTTAAGACCTCTGAGAGCTTTGCTGCTAACCAAAAGGTCGGCAGTTCAAATCCACCAGGCGCTCCTTGGAAACCCTATGGGGCAGTTCTACTCTGTCCTGTAGGGTCGCTATGAGTCGGAATCGACTAGAGGGCAAAGGGTTAGGTCATATGGTCTCTGTCATAACTACTCAACACATTATAGTGTGAAAGCAGTCATAGATAATATGTAGACCAATTGGCATGGCTGTGTCCCAATAATACTTTATCAAAACTGAAATTTCAAGTTTTAGTAATTTCATGTAATTTTCATGTGTCATGTATCTTTTGATTTTTATTTTCAACCATTTAAAAGTGTAAAAAACATTCCTAGCTTTCAAGCAGTACAAAAACAGGTGGCATACAGGATTTGACCAGTGAGACGTAGTTTGCTGGCCCTGTTGAAGTGGGTTTGTAGCAAAGATCTTGGCAGAAAATTAAATTGTTTTGTTCCCTGACCTCCGCCCTAGATATTTTTTTAAAAATTTTTCCAAAGAAATCAAATATTTCTCCTTCTTCAAAGTTTTTTTCTGTGCTTTCTTGGCTTCTGGGCTCTTTACTGTGCTAGCAGGAAGTAACCCACCTATCCTCGAGTGCTATATTCCCTCTCCTCATAATGTCTGCACACCTAGTTAAGCTTCAATTTATATGTCAATGCCACCCTCTCCCATTATTGTGTTCAAAACCAATAAACACCCTCCCTAAGCATTGCCATTGCCAGGAATATCTGTTCTATATCATAATATTATTTAATTTGTTAGTAAAATTAAAACTCCTTGGGGCATTGATTTTTGTTAGGTGTTTTTCATTTAGTGGGCAATGCAGTATGCATTTACTTCCCAATATAAATAACAATAATGTAGCAATTTGCAACAATACAGAACATTACACAGAGAAAATATAAACGTGAGTTGTGTGGCTTATGCCATTTGTTACCAAAATACTTTTTAATCTTTATCTCTTTAAACATCACAATAAAATGATTCCATTCAGAGAAGGGCAAAGGAATACGACTCCTTTTCATTGTGGTGGTTTTCTTTCTTTTAGGGGATAAGGTTGGAAAACAGCAAGCTTTCTAGTCAGAAAATACTGAGGTTAAAAACAGCAATTCACAGTCATGTCATCAACATTTTCAAGTTGGTATATGCATTCGAACACCCCTAGTTTAAAGAATTTCTAAAATATTTTGGTTTGTTTAAAAAAAAATCATGAGGCTTAACAAGGCTTTAGGTTCATCAGTACTGAAAGAAGTACTGCAATATGGCTTGTAGTACTGTCAAAGACAGCTTTCTGCGATGATGCAGATGTTTTCTAACTGTGCTGTTCAACACATTGTGTTTTTTGAGCATTAGAAATACGGCGAGTACAACTGAGAAGCTGAATTTTTAAATGTATTTAATTTTAATTTAAAGTCAGATTTAAATTTGATCATTAGATCTTTTTTAATGGAACTTCTATAAATTGAGGAAATGTGAACATGTACTGTATTTTTCGTTTGTTCTGGAGTCTATTTTCTGGAATATAGTGAATTTTAGAAAATTACAAAGAAGGAGACTTGGGTGTTTTTAAATTCTATTCTTAAAATAGCTAAACTTAAAGGACTACTCGAGAACTATCTTAATCAATATAAAGGCGCTGTAATCTACTATGATTCCTGTTGCTTGGGTGAAATGACACACAGCATGTCTTAGTTTTTCTTGAATTCTGATCAAACAAAATAAACAAACAAACAAACAAGCAAAAAGCAATGCTTTCTAAGAATCAGAGGACCTTTCTCTATATTAGCCAGGCTGTTGCTAAGATTCTGTAAGCAAATAAGAACGATGACTTCTCATGGGAGCGTGTGAGAAAAAGTAAAGCTTTCCTTGTTTTAGAGGGAATATCACTGGGAGGGAGGGGGAAAGAAAAAAAAATATGGGGTTAATTTGTAACAACACATTTTGTGGTATGTGTATGTGTCATATAAAACTACATTTTAACATTTTCACTTCTTTGTGAGTTTTATTGTCCTCAGGGTTTAAACGGTATGTGAGTGTGGGTAGGTGGGTAGTTAGGTGGATGTAAATCCCTGTAAAATCCATTTTAGAAGATAACTGATAGCTATTGAAGTTTGGGCAAATCAATGTCCCCAATTCACTTTACTTGTCTAATGCCTCTGGGAGCTGTTACAGGGCTTCTTACCTAACTTTAGGGTAGATTTGAGTCAAGGTGAATAAGTCAAGAAATATTTTCCATGCACTATGTGTATCATTAAGGATTATTTTACCATGGAATTCATTGCTTATACTGGAAACCAAGAAATTAATGAACAAGAATACTGCTTGTGAACACCAAGGTTTATTTAAAAGCCAGTATGGGTTTAGTGTGGTAATAAGGACAGAGTTCTCCAAGGACTGAAAACCTATTTATTGTACATCAGATTTTACTGACTCTGAAATCTCTCTAGAAATGTTCACTTACTTCACCATGAATTATACCTTTCAGATCTTTAACAACAATAACAAATCCAGGTGTGGTAATAAAACCGAGATACAATGAAACTAATATATACTATGATTTGATGCAGGAAATATTACATTTATTTAAAACTGGAAGTAATATAGGAAATGTATATCTATAAACATTGTAAGTAAAGTACACATACTTTAAAATAAAATCCACTCATTTTTAAAGGAAAAACACCAGTAGCTATGCCATTGCATGTGTGTGTGTGTGTGTGTGTGTGTGTGTGTGTGGAGGGGGCAGAATGCTGCTTTTAAAAATGAATTGTGATTGGTCACTTTAAAATTGTATATGAATTTATAATTCTTAAGTGTCTGGTGACATGTAACCATAATGCATTTTTCAGTTTTATATCCATTATTATTTTATTAAATTTACAAAGGGAATGAAAATAAATGGCCTCCTGGTGATGGGTATTTTACCAAGAGACCAGTTGTAAAAAATAATTTGAGTATTGGGTCCAGGAATACAGCTTTCCTAAGTTCTGGTTCTCTATTGGCTTTGACTTATTGAAGTTGAAAAAAATGTGAGGCTAAGTGAGATCTCCAAATATTTCATACCACATCCATTTTACCCAAACCAAACCTAACCAAACCCACTGCCATTGAGTTGATTCCAACTCATAATGACCTTATAGGACAGAGTAGAACTTCCCCATAGAGTTTCCAAGGCTGTAATCTTTAAGGAAGCAGACTGCCACCTCTTAACTCCTGTGGAGCGGCTGGTGGGTTGGAACCATCAACCTTTAGGTTAGCAGCCAAGCACTTTAACCACCACACCACTAGGGCTCCTTTTTTATCCAATGGAGTATAATTATCTTTATAAATTATTTAATTGACATTACTAAATTTTGGAAGTTTTTTTTTTTTTTTTTTTTCATTGATGTCAAAGAGATATTTGTTTAAGATCCATTAAGAGCGCATTGTTACTTAGCTTTTTTCAGGGTGGAAGGGTGTTGGCAGCAGAGGTTTAGTCTTAGCCACACAGTGGGCAACTTGAATCAACTAATGAAGCAGTAGATTTATAGACAGTGTCTAGGACAGTGACTGGAACATAAGTAGTAGCTAGATAAATATTCATTAAATTAACTGCATGGACAATGATGCTGTCAGTGGTGTAATTAATGCATCTCTAGTGCTTTCTCCAGCCCCAGAATTCATAAAATCAACATATTTGACAGAAAACATGTCAAGAATTGAGCTTTCTATACATGGTCCTTAGTTTCCTTGACCGACCAGATCCTGCCTCCTCATACACCTGTGTTCCTCAAATCAAATTTCACCAGTACAGCTGCCAGGCAAAGACCTGTTCTGACTCTTCTAGGGCACTTGAACATTTCACACATAGACTATAGAAGCAGCATTAAAAATTTGTGACATTTATGAGAACATAGGTGCTTCCTAGAAAGTTCTGGATTTTAATCCTCAGCTCTATCTTTTCTATTAGAAAATAATTAGTTTCTGGGAATGCTCATTCAACAAATGCTAGACCATATAAGAGAAAGGTGCTCAAGGGTAAACAAAGATGTAAAATCCAATTGTACCTGTTTGTGTGAACATGTGTGTGGCTGTGTGTGTGTGTGTGTGTGTGTGTATGTGTGTGTGTTCAAGCTCTTGAGGAGAGGCAAGGGAAGAAGATACAAGAAGAGAATAGTAAAATAAAGAAAAAAGGCAATAACTGACAGGATTTAAAGAGGTAGTAAAGATAATTATTAGGAAGAATAATTATTTCCATCCAGAAGGATCAGGCAATCTTCACTGAGCAGGTAGCACTTTTTTTTTTTACCCATCCCATAACAGATGGGTAAGGTTTTTTTTAATATGTCAATGAAAAAGAATGATCTTTTACTGAGGGAAAAGAAAACGTTTTAATGGGAAGGTAGACACTGACAGAGATACAAAAGGACGTAAGGTCAATGGTCATGTTAAGAAAAATGAGGACACCATTTTGATCAAAATGGAGAGTTTTGTTATTAGAAAGATGTGAAGAATGGAGTATAGGGTTAGGCTGTTGAGGGTTATTTTAAAAGGAAAGGCATGCTAAAGAATTTGGAATCAATTGGAAATCACTCGTATGATTTTAAGTGAGAGAAGTAAAAGTAAGTGGCAATTTTGAAAGTTGAATTTGGTAGTTGCGAGGACAATGGGACTTTACCATCCCTCATGCTTTCAAAAGTTAAGAGGAAATTCTAGTAAGGCCCTACCAGTAACTAAAGGAATTTATTTTAATAAACATTGTAAAAGAAGGCAGACTTTCTTTTATACTCATTTCAGTATGTTTTCTCAAAATCATATAACGAAAGAGAATGGGAGACAAAATAGTATAGCTTCAAAGCCAGAACACTTGGGTTTAAATCCTAGCTCAGTTACCACTTACCAGCTGTGTGACCTTGGGTAAGACATTTAGCCTCTCTGTGTCAGTTTTTCACCTATAAAATGGGAACAACCTTACCTCATAGAGTTGTTGTTATTACATGTTGTTAATATGTATAAAACACTTAGAACAGTGCTTGACACTTTGTAATTACTATGCAAATACTATTTCTATAGAAGAAGTATACATGTGCACCTGTATTTAAAATAGCCGTTTTAAAAAATTCAAAATAGGGACCTCATACCATCAAGAAAGCAGTGTCAGGAGCAGAGCGCATCCTTTGGGCCCAGATCCCTGCGCCGAGAAGCTCCTAATCTGGGGTAGCACTGATGAGAAGGCCGAGAGAGAGAAAGCCTTCCCCTGGAGCTGACACCTTGAATTTGGGCTTTTAACCTACTTTGACTATGAGGAAATAAACTTCTCTTCATTAAGACCAAAAAAATAAAGATCAAAATAGTACATATTCATTGCAGAAAAATCAAAATGTAGCTAAGAAAAGATAACCTTTTACTCAGATAAGGTTATCTTTGGGACAGTTCACCTCTGTTCTATAGGGTTGCTAGGGGTTGGAATCACCTGAATGGCAAAGGGTTTGGTTTTGGTTTTTGGTAAGCTGTTTCAAACGTCTTCTATTTATAAATGAAGCTGTTGTTAACATTACTGTAGCTTAATAAATGAGTGCATCATTGTTGCTTTAGAATAAATTATTAGAAGTGGACTCTCTAGTCTAAGTATAGGAATATTTTTTAAGACTTCGGATATGTACTGCAAAACTCTACCCATCTACTCCCCACTTCACCCCGAGGGATAATTTCTTTACTTGCTTACCAGTAGTATATGTATGATAAGACCCACTTCTCTGCACAATTGCCATTGTATGTAACAATTATATTGTTAAACAAGGTATTTTTTGAAAGCTTTGCCAAGTCCACAGGTGGAAATATGATACCACACTGTTCAAAATTTCATTTATATGATTCCTGGTGAATTAAACAGCTTTTAATAGGCTTATAAATCCATTATAATTCTTTCATGAATTGCTTATTCCTGATCATTGCCTTTTTTTTCTGTTGGGCTTTTCTATTTATGTGTGAGAACGATTTTATCTCAAGAGTGTCTGTCAAATTTCTTGTTAGATTGTTTTTTGGTTTTTAATTTTTGTTTTGCTTGCTTGTTTTTTTATGTAACTAATATATTTTGTTATGGATTTATATCTACCACTTCATAGATTTTAAATCTATCATCTTTATTGGTTTTTATTGTTTTGTTTTTTTTTACTTTTGTGGCAGGCATAAAAAATGCTTTACCTCCTACCAAAATTATAAAAATATTCACCTGTATCTTCATTATTTTTATAGTTTTATGTCTAAAATTTTGTTCACCTAATATCTAGTTTGCAATTGTATGAGATAGGAATTTTAAAATCAAGTTAAAATTTAATCACATATCATCCATATTTTTAATTAAGAAAAGTTCATAATTCAGAATTTATAATGAAATTTTTGGGAAATTGTTTAAATTATCATGCAAGTTACTACTTATCTAAATCGGCAATTTTCACAAAATATGTTGAAGTTCTGAGATGGAAAGGGCAACAAACATTAAATATATACTATTTTTTAATCATTATAACAACTTATTTTATCCAAGTTTCTATTATAAAATTAATAGCAAGTCTACCAAGATATAGAAATTATTGATTAAAGAGTAGAATGAAGATTATTTCATAATGATTTTGGATTAATCATAATCCACAAATGTATTACATTTTGGTGCATGCATTTCCATTCATTTAAAAAATATGTATACGTGTATCTAAGTGTAGATATTGATATGTAAAATATGTATGGAAACTTTGAGATGTAATTTATGTGTGGTTTTATAACTTATTTTTTACTAACTAATATGCCATGAATATTTTTCAACGTAATAGAATACTTTTCCCAATAAGTATTTTAATGGTTGCAAAGCATTCCATTACATGTTGTTGTCATTAGCTGCCAGCAAGTCATCCCAACTCATGGATATCCCATGCACACAGGGCTTGGACCATTATAATTCATAGGGTTTTCATTGGCTGATTTTTGGAAGTAGACAGACAGGTCTTTCTTCCTAGTATTCTTAGTCTGGAAGCTCCACTGAAACCTGCTCAGCATCATATCGCAACACACACTGACAGACAAGTGGTAGCCGTCTGTGAGCTACATTGGCCGGGAATCAGGCCTAAATCTCCCACATAGAAGGTGAGAATTCTATCACTGACCCGCCAATGCTTCATGTATTTCATTACATGGATGTAATTTATTCTATTTTGGAGGACTTCATTTCAGTTTTTCACTAGTGTAAATGACAGAATTGAACATTCTTGTCACATGTTTCTATGTCTGATATTCTCCTTGATCTAGTTTTTAAAATTTAGCATGCCAAAGGTAACAACTTTTCGGACTTTTAATGTTATGGATTAGTTTTGCCTGTCTTTGAACTTAAACATAAATGGAATCAATCATACAATGTATGTCTTAATATCTGACTTCTTTTTTTAATATTATTTTTGTAAGAGTCATCTATGTTATTTTATGTACCGTAGCCCATTCACTTTTTTACTGTGTCATATTTCATTGTGTGAATATGCCACAGTGCATCCATTCCACTGTTGATAGACATTTAGGCCACGTCTAGTTTGGGGCTGTTATGAATAATACTGTTATGATGTACATGTCCTTTGCTGTGTATGTATACCCATTTCTTTTACATTTCTTTTGAGAGTACTTGGTAGTAGAATGGCTGGGTCATATATGATATGTATGTTTGGATTTGCAAATACCCCATAAAGTTTTGCAGTGTGGTTGTACCAATTAACTCTCACCAGCAGTGCATGAGAGTTTCAGTTATTTCATATTGTCATCAAGAATAGATCTTTTCTGAGAGGACACAAATAACCCAAATAAGAAATGAAATGGGGGGCATTACAACAGACCCAACTGAAATAAAAAGGATTATAACAGAATATTATGAAAAACTATAATCCAACAAATTTGAAAACCTAGAGGAAATGGATAAATTTCTAGAAACACACTCCCTACCCAAACTACAATAAAGTGATGTTGAAAATCTGAACAGACCCATAACAAGAGAAGAGACTGAAAGGTAATAAAAAAACTCCCAACCACCAACGTCATAAAACAACATGTGTACTACTGTTTCAT
>NW_004444095.1:1808997-1818760 GCF_000243295.1 Trichechus manatus latirostris | reverse complement strand
GTCGAGAAGGGAGAGGGTTGACATGTTGTGGGGTTGTTAACCAATGTCATAAAACAGTATGTGTACTACTGTTTCATGAGAAACTATTTGTTCTGTAAGCTTTCACCTGAAGTACAATAAAAAATAATAATAATAATAAACGGCCAAAAAAAAAAAGAATAGGTCTTTTCCATCTTTTTTTCATAGCCATTCTGGTGGATGTGAATTGGTATCTCATCGTGTTTTAATTTGCAATCCCTTGAATATTAATGCCATTTTTCTATCTTCTTTTGTGAAGTACTTGTGCAAAGCTTTTGCTCATTTTTAAAATACAGTTGTCTATATTTTTCTTATAGATGTAGAAGTTCGTTGGATACTAGTCCCTTGACAATTATATGCATTGCAAACATTTTTTTCCATCCTAGACCTTGTTTTTTTCTCTTAACTGTGTCTTTTTTTCTTTTCTTTCTTTATTTGTTTTCTTAACTGTGTTGTTTGATGAACATAATTTGTTGATTTTAATGAAGTTCAGTTTATCAATCTTTTGCTTTATGCCTAGTGCTTTTTATGTCTCGTTTAAGAAATAGTCACCTCCCTGAAAGTCATTAAGATATTTTCTGTTTTCTTTTGGAAACATTATTGTTTTCTCTTTTACATTGAGGTCTACAAACAACCTGGGATTAATTTGTGGGTGTGTGTGTATGGTGGGAAGTAGAATTCAAGAATTTTTTTGTTTTCCTATGAATATGCAATTAACCTGGCACCATTTATTGAAAAGACATCCTCTCTCTTCTTAACTACAGCAGCAGCATTGTCATGAATTAGGTAACTGTTTATAGTGTATTTGTCCTCACATCAATGCTATACAGACTTAATTATAAAAAATATTGATATCCGGTGGCATATGTTTTCAACTTTGTTCTTCAGGATTGCCTTGGATGTTCTTGGCCCTTTTCATTTCCATATAAATTTTATAATTAGCTTGTCAGTTTTCATTAAAAAATAACTGCTGTGATTTCTATTGGGATTGCATTGAATTTATCAGTTTTTTGAGGAGAACTAGTATCTTTACAATATTGGCCCTTCTAATCCATAAACAAGGTATGTACCTCTACTTTTTAGGTTTTTCTTAATTTCTCTTAGTAATGTTTGTAGTTTTCTGCATAGAAGTGTTGTTTTTATATGAATTGTCAAAATAAGTTCTAAAATACAAGACTTTACCTTCCGACAAACATTGTAAGTGCTTATTTTCCAGAACTTTGACAAATACTTCTTACAAGAGACAATATAATAGCCAAACAATGGTATATCATCACAGTTTAATTTGCATTTCAGTGATTACATAATGATTAAATTTTTTTTTAAATTTTTTATTGGCTGTTTGCATTTTTTGTCAAATTCTTGTTTAGGTCCTTTATCCATTTTACAGTGTGTTATATAGTAAGGATATTACCCTTCCATCTGATAGACGTTGCAAACATCCCCAGTTGTCATTTTCTTTGCTTATTGGTTTTAATTTCTAGATGAACCATAAAAATATTATATTGTACAGTTTGGCCGATCTGTTTCTGCTTTTAAAGGGCTTCCCCACACCAATATTTTATTCTGGCTCTGTTCTTAATAAATTTTTGCATTTAACTCTTTAATTTCTCTAGAATTTTTTTTGTGTGTAAAGTATGAAGTCAGAATCTAATATGTTTATTTCTGAAACAGCACCTCTTTTATGCTAATATTAAAACTTCTACACATCAGAAATTGAAAGAATAAGGAAGCTAATCTTGTGTGAAATTAGGTCAAGATTTGGTTATATACTAAATTAACACATAAGGAAACTGGATATATTTAATTGTTTTCTTTCACCACAGGGAACATATTGCATGAAACATATGGTTTTATAATACTTAAAAAGATGATTAGGGAAAATGATGCATTTTACTAGTCAAGTTTTTGTGTCTTTATATTTTTATGAGAATGTGAAGTAGTAACTGCAAAAGTAAATTATTTTAAAACATGTAGAAACTGACATAAAACTTACTTCTTAACATCATAAATTACTCACACCTGTTATCTTCTTCCAGGAACTACTGAACAAGACATCAACTCCTATGATTATTTTGAAAGGGAGAGAGAGCATAAAAATTATATGTTAGAAGGTATCAATTTCCACAGTACTATTAACTCTGTGAAATTGTCATTGGAAAACATTAAGAACATTTTTTCCTGATTGCTTTAGATACGCTATCTCCTATTAATAATGATTCATTATTAAAATATATTAAGTGGAATTTCTCACCAATATTTAGTGGTAAGAAGAAAAGCTGATCATTTTCCTTTTAAAATTAACTTATCCTTTTTTTTTTACAAAGGTAATACATTTATATTTTTCAAATAAATTAAAATACAGTGAAAAATCTCCCCCCATCCATCATCGAGGAGTCCTTAGGTGGGGTAAACCATTAAGCGCTGGACTACCAACCTAAAGGCTGGCAGTTCAAACCTACCCAGAGGTGCCTTGTCTTTTGACCAATTTTCTTTGTGCTTTTTGCCTTTTCTTATTAATTTGCAGCAGCTCTTTATATGTGTTAGGAAAACTAGGCCTTTGTCTGAGATTGAGTTGCAAATACATTTGCCAAGTTTGTCATTCATTCTTTGACTTTGCTTCGGTTTTCTTTGGCATGCAGAAGTGTCTAGTTTCTATATAGTCCGATTTACTAATATTTTTGTTAATTAAACTAAACCTGTTTAACTTGAGGAGAAAATTTACATTTTTATGGGGATGGCTAGTTTGGACAGGTATTTCTAGTCATACATTAAGAAAAAAATTAATCCTGAATTTGGAAATTGTTAAGTCTTTCATTCAACAGGTATTATTGAAAGTTTATCATGTGTAGGAACCCAGTTCATTCATAAATCAAAGCTCAGTGAGAGAGGTTGAAGTAAATAACAAATTAAAATAGAGTGAGGTAAATACTATGATGGTGGGAAGCATAAGGTCTATGGGGTTATACTTAATGCAGACTTCATAACTACACTGAAAAATGCTCGTGTCCCCTAAGTCTCATTATAAGCTATCGTTTAATTACTCTAGATACTAGTCAAATCTTCTCACCAATTGCACTGTTTTCTGTTCAGGGATTGTTCTACCTCTGAAACCTGGGAAGGGTGAGAAAAGTGGATGAGAAGGAAACCAATAATCTTACTTAAATGCTATATGGATTTCTGTGCTTACATCTGAAGCCTAAATGAAAAGGGAACTACTTCTTGATCAGATAAAAATGAGGTCATAGCCTAATTTTACAGGTTTTAAGAAAATATGATGGCTATTATCTCCGGTAGCTTCAGAATATAGAGGTTCTTAGATGCTGTTGGTTGAAGCTGTAAAATGGTTTTCACATGTACTTGTGAGTACAAAATGATCCAATAAAAATATAAAAAATCTAGTTATATCCTTTTAAATGTTGGAAAAAAGTAAGCTGAGAGGATCACTAGATTATATATTATATACATAGAATTGCATTTGTGATACCACCTATCACGTATACATAAACATAGTACAGCAAGACAGATGTGATTATGGGGTTTGAATTCACAAAGACAAATAGACCTTCATTTAATACTATATTTACTTGGCTTTACGTTGTTGTTAGCTGCCGTCTAGTCAATTTGGGCCTCAACTCTTGGAGACCCCATGCACAACTGAGGGAAACGCTCTCCATGTTGGGTTGCATATGGGCTGGCAGCCGCGTATGAGTTTCGTTGGCTGGAAATCAAATAGAACCTGGGTCTTTTGCAAGGAAGGCGAGAATTCTACCACTGAACTACTACTGCTCCCACCTGGCTTTGTAGCAGGATACAAAGCAGACAATGCAGCAGATACAGCAGCATCATTTCATTGAGAGGACCAGCAGCTACCTGAGCATGGAGCTTCTTTTGCCCCCTCCCCCACACAGGGAAAGGCTGCCAGGGATGAGAGCCAAGAGGTGTCAGGGTCACCTTGAATAGAAGCCAAGACCTCTATTTCCCATCAATCTTTTATACCATTTAGTCACAAAGACCTAAGACCTTTATTCCAATTCACAGCTCCTCCCAGCCTAGGTGCAGTTCTATACAGCAAACAAAGCAGGCCCAACTTTCTCCATTTATCTTAAAGTTGGTATTTCTAAGGAAATAGTACTGGGGAGCTTAAGGTTAGTCCCAGGCTGGTCAACATCAGCCCAGGTCAGATGTCAACCCTTTACTCATGCATATATATGCATTATAGACAATCCTGTAAATGGATATGCAATATGTTTCACTATACACATTGTTTGCATATAATAAGAATATTATGGATTGAATTGTGTCCCCCCAAAATGTGTGTCAACTTGGCTAGGCCATGAATCCCAGTATTGTGTGACTGTTCTCCATTTTGTGATCTGATGTAATTTTCCTATGTGTTGTAAATCCTAACCTCTATGATGTTAATGAGGCAAGATTAGAGGGAGTTATGTTATGAGGCAGAACGCATTCTACAGGATTAGGTTGTATCTTGAGTCAATCTCTTCTGAGATATAAAAGAGAAAATCGAGCAGAGAGGAGGGGAACTTCATACCACCAAGAAAGAAGCACCAGGAGCAGAGCACATCCTTTGGGCCCGGGGTCTCTGTGCTGAGAAGTCTCTAGACTAGGGGAAGATTGATAACAAGGTCTTTCCCCCAGAACTGACAGAGAGAGAAAGGCTTCTCCAAGAGATGACATCCTGAATTTGAACTTCTAGCCTCCTAGACTGTGAAAGAATAAATTTCTGTTTGTTAAAGCCATCCACTTGTGGTATTTCTTTTATAGCAGCACTAGGTAACTAAGACAAAGAACATGTATAAAATCTTTTTCCCTTGATTGCTCTATCCATGTTTCTCCTTTTCACCCCACAACTCTTGGAACTGATGAAAAGAATCTAATGTTAATTAGTCCTTTCAAAAGCATATAAAACTATTGCTCCAAATTATGGGACATTATTAGATGATGTACTAGTGTATTAGTGTATTTATATAGTTGACTTTTAAATGTATTCTATCATTATTCATAATCTAATAATAATATTGTTATGTAATAGATATATATTATAACATTTATATTAGTATTACAATTTAATATATTTATATTATTAGGATATTGTTACTAATAATATCATAAAAGTTGGCATTGTGGATTCACATCCTTTATTCCTGTGTTCCTGTTTTAACCCTTGATAATTTAAAGAAAAAGTCTTTACTTTTACTTATCCTGGCTCTTTCCTTACCATTAGAGCTTGGGCAATAATAGCTAATATTTAAAGACTTTATTTTCATTCACTGTCATGCAGAGTATTGTTCTAAGCTATTTTTATGGATTCCTTTATTTAATCCCCACCAACAACCTGTGAAGCAGGTACTATCATTGTGCTCACTTGACAAGAGCTGGAACCAGGATTTAAAACCAAACGCAGTGGTTAAGAGCTATGGCTGCCAACCAAACCAAAAGGTTGGCAGTTCAGATCCACCAGCCGCTCCTTGGAAACCCTATGCGGCAGTTCTACCCTGTCCTATAGGGTCGCTATGAATCAGAATCGACTGAATAACAATAGGTTTGGTTTTGGTTTGTTTGTTTGTTTTGGTTTATAGTACCTCTATCAAAGGATTGTTGGATAGATTTAAAAAACAACCAAACTCGTTGCCGTCAAGTCGATTCCAACTCATAGCGACCCTATAGGACAGAGTAGAACTGTGCCATAGGGTTTCCAAGGAGCAGTTGGTGGTTTCAAACTGCCGACCTTTTTGTTAGCAGTTGATCACTTTAACCACTGTGCCACCAGGGCTCCTTAAAGGTAGAATAAAAAAACCAAACCCATTGCCATCGAGTCGATTCTGACTCATAGCAACCCTATAGGACAGAGTAGAACTGCCCCATAGGGTTTCCAAGGAGTGACTGGTGGATTTGAACTGCCCACATTTTTGTTAGCAGCTGTAGCTCGCCGTAGCTCTTAAACATGGAACGTACAAACAAACACGGTGCTTGGCACATACCAAGCCCATAATAAAAATAACCTATAATCAATCTGTTATGTTCTACTCAAACCCAACATCATTTCTACTTTTCATCCCAATTGTTTGCTTCTGTTTTACTTGGTTACAATAGGGCTGACAAACTATAGCTCAAAAAGTGCTTACCTCACCCATTTTCCTTGGTTAGGCTTCACATAAAAGAAAGTTAGAAGCAAGTATATTGGAAGAAAATGGTTGCTAAACAAACAAAAATTACAGTTTTGGTTTGGTTTGCGTTTTATGATGCTCTTTGAATAACTATCACTCATTTGAGATTTAGATCTATTACATATCTGGTAGTAATGCTGAATAACTTGGCTTATTCATTTTTATAACCTCAAAGGCAGAGCGCCTGACATATAACGCACCACACACCATTATACTTAGTGAGTGAGTGTGTAGATGGAGAATGTATTCCTTCACTTGTGTCAGTTGCGTGTGCATTTGTGTGGATGTGATTTGTTTTTGAATTTTCAAGAAGGTGTTAGTGTCTACAACGCCTAGAATTTTTAAAGAGGGAGGATAAACGAACAATTTCTAATACATGTATTAAATGCTAATATAAAAGATGTGCATAATTAATATCATGCTGTTAAAATACTGAAATTAGTATATGTCCATAACAGTTTATAACCATTTCATAAGAAATAATTTTGAGAATACATCTTTTTCCTTTTTGGTTTACCCTATGGGAAAATTTTTACAGTAAATTTTTTTTTTTCCTTTCAGGTTTCTAGAGATTTACCTGAGAAGCAAGAAGAAATTGACGCTCACATAAAAGACCTTGGGCAGTTTGAAGAGCAGTTAAATCATCTGCTTCTGTGGCTGTCTCCTATTAGGAATCAGCTGGAAATTTACAGTCAACCAAATCAAACAGGACCATTTGACATTAAGGTACAGACTTTCGCTTTAAATCTTATTTTCGAAAATAATGGCACTATCACTGAGCTAAGTTACTCATGCAATTTCCTTATTATTCTCATCACTGTTGTTGTTATAATCATCATCATTATTATTATTATCTGGCTACCATTTCCTGTTTGTCTTTCAGCTTTTACTAACAATAATGTTTGCATTAAGTTCTTAGAATGCCTTCATCAGATTTGTTACTCTGGTTCATTTTTTTCATTCTTACTTTAATTGCACTTGATACATAGTTGTATATTCCTTATATAAATTCGAAGTCACTTAGGAGATTGTTGGTGTGTGCCTTTGAGTCAATTCCAACTCATAGCGACCCTATAGGACAAAGTAGAACTGCCCCATAGGGTCTCCAAGGAGCAGCTGGGGGATTCAAACTGCCAACATTTTGGTTAGCTGTCTGAGCTCTTAACCGCTTACAAAATAAAGTCTAGGTTCATTAGTAGACATTAGAAAGTCCATCTCAGAAAGTTTACCTTTCCATTCTCTTATTCTGCCAATATTCTCCTTCTCAATTACCAGTCATCTTTGCTTATATTCCAGCTGCATCGAATTATATGACATCTTTAGATCCATATGGTTTCATGCTTTACCTGGATTCTTGACCTTCCTTCTTAAAATAGCATCTTTCTTCTTTTTGGCATGGTGAATTTTTCTCCATCTTTCAAGACCTAAGTCAATGTCATTGCCTCTTCAAAGCCTTCTTCCATGCCCCAAATATAGTGAAAATCTCTCTTAGGATATCTTATAAACCTTTGTATCCATCTTCTCTAGCCTTTTTCATGTTAAGTGACACTTCAAGCTCACAGACCTAAGTATTCATTACACTGTTCTTTGACAGCAAGGGATGTCTTCTTTATCACCACTTCCCCACTCACTTCCCAACCACCCTCAGCCCAGGGCCCAGTATATGTGAGTTACTTGTGAGTATTTTTGAATTAATGAATAAAAATTGTAAGGCACTCAGAAGAGTGATGAGCATGCTACTGTTAAGCCTGGGTTCCAGACTAACCTGCCGACTGGGCACCACCATCTCCACCATTTACTGTCCCTCTGAACACAGACTGTTCCTATTTTTTCTCCCTTCTTAGAAGCCTATCCTAAGGATTTTCCCTGTTTTGTATCTCCTTAGGGGCCTAAGATATTAAGTAGCCAATCAAATAAACCAATTCAATTGAAAGCACAACCTATTAATTAATGTGTTGTTGTTGTTGAATTGACTCCAACCATGTTGTATGTGGTGACCCCATGCACAACAGAATGAAATGTTGCCCAGTCTTATACTATCTTCACAGTCCTTGGTATGCTCAAAGCCATTGCAAGTCAAGTTACAGACACTTTGTATTTTGAGTGCCAGCCCTGGTGGTACAGTGGTTAAGCACTTGGCTGCTAACCAAAACATCAGCAGTTCAAACCAACCAGCCACTCCCCTGGAGAAAAATGTGGCAGTCTTCTTCCATAAAGATTTACAGTCTTAGTAACCCTATGGGGCGGTTCTATTCTGTTCTATAGGGTCACTATGAGTTAGAATTGACTCGAAGGCAATGTTTTTCTTTCCCCCCAACCTAGTGGTCTCCTCTTCCAGCACTATATCAACCAATATTCTGTTGTCACCCATAGGATTTTCATTGGCTAATTTTCAGAAGTAGATCTCCAGGTGTTCCTTCCTAGTTTGTCTTAGTTTGTAAACTCTGCTGAAACTTGTCCACCATGGGTGACCTTGCTGGCATTTAAAATACCAGAAGCATAGCTTTCAGCATCACAGCAACACACAAGCCACCACAGTTGGACAAACTGAAAGACAGGTAGTGGTTAATTATTGTAATGATGGGCAATTTCAGCCTAAATAAGTAATATCTTTGAATAAAGTTTTACTTCTTTTAATTCTTTTTATTGTACTTTAGGTGAAGGTTTACAGAACAAATAGTTTTTCATTAAACAGTCAGTACACATATTGTTTTATGACACTGGTTAACAACCCCATGACATGTCAACATGCTCCTTTCTCGGCCTTGGAGGACCTTTTTTTGGTGAAAATATACATAGCCAAAGTTACACCATTTCAAAAATTTCTACATGTACAATTCAGTGACATTGATTACATTCTTCCAGTTGTGCTGCTATTCTCACTATCCTTTTCCAAATTATTCCCTCAACATTGTCTTCAACTCACTGCCCCCCAGGCTTCCCATCAAACCTTTTGAGTTGCTGTTGTCAATTTGATCTCACATAGATAATTCTTTTTGCTGCTGTTGTTGTACTTTAGATGAAGGTTTACAGAACAAAATAGTTTCTCATTAAACAGTTAGTACACATATTGCCTTATGACAATGGTTAACAACCCCACGACATGTCAACACTGTGCTTACTCAAACTTGGGTTCCCTTTCAATAGCATTCCTGTCCTCTCCTGCCTTCTAGTCCTTGTCCCTGGATTGCTGTGCCTCATTAGTCCTTTTTTGTTTTATGGGGCTGTCCAATCCCCGGCTGAACGGTAAACCTCAGGAGTGACTTCACCTCTGAGCTAAAAAGGGTGTCCGGGGGCCATACTCTCAGGGTTTCTCCAGTATCTGTCAGGACAGTAAATCTGTTTTTTTTGTGTGTGTGTTAGAATTTTGTTCTACATCCTTCTCCAGCTCTGTCCGGGACACTCTATCATGATCCTGGTCAGAGCAGTCAGTGGTGGTAGCCGGGCACCATCTAGCTGTACTGGACTCAGTCTGGTGGAGGCCATGGTAGCTGTGGTCCATTAGTTCCTTTCAACTAATCTTTTCCTTATATCCTCTTCTCTTCATTCTCCTTGCT
>NW_004444095.1:1758422-1806384 GCF_000243295.1 Trichechus manatus latirostris | reverse complement strand
TGTTTATCTGGAAATGTCTTAATTTCACCTTCATATCTGAATAAGAGTTTTGCAGGATATATTATTCTTGGCTGGCAATTTTTTACTTTCAAGGTTTTGTATATGTCATCCCATTGCCTTCTTCCTGCATGGTTTCTGCCAAATAACCTGAGCTTAGTCTTATTTTTTCTCCTCTGTATGTGACTTTTTATTTTTCTCGAGCTGCTCTCAGGATTCTTTGTTGTCTTTGGTTTTGGTGAGTGTGATTATGATATACTTTGGTGATTTTCTTTTGGAGCCTATCCTATATGGCATTTGTTGTACTTCTTGGATGGCCAGCTTTTCATCTTTCATATTGGGGAAGTTTTCTGTCAGCAGTTCTTTGTGATCCTCTCTGTGTTTTCTGTTTTCTCCCCCTGTTCTGGAACTCCAATCACTCACAGATTTTTGCTTTTGATTGTATCCCACATAATTCTCAGGGTCTCTTCATTTTTCTTCATTTTTTTTCCGATTTTTCCTCAAATATAGTTGTATTCAAGTGTTTGCCTTCAATTTCACAGATCCTGTCTTTCAGTGTTTCAGACCTGCTCCTCAGCCCTTCTATGACACTGTCTATTTCTGAAAGCTTGTTGTTTATCTTTTGGATTTCTGATTGTTGTTTTTGTATGATTTCTAGTTGTGAATTTATTTTGGCATTTTGTTCCTGCATTATTTTCCTGAATTCTTTCCTTTTTTTTGTATTTTCCATGAATTTGTCTATTTTTTCCCCATTTTTGTCTGCTTTTTGCTTCAACTCTTGGATAGCTCTGAATATTAGAAACTTGAATTCTCTGTCAGGTAGTTCTAGTGCCTTTTCTTCTACTGGAAAGTCATCTGGTGTTTTATTTTGGATGCCTATTAGAACCATCCTGTCCTGTTTTGTAATTATTTTGATATTGTCTTCTGTCTTTGGGGCATTTTGTAGTTATTTTTCTCATTTATTGATTGTAGATTTGTTTGTTTCATCCTGCTTTTTTGTTTTATTTGGCTATGTCTGAGCAGGCGAGCTGTGTGTTCTTTGTTGTTTGCTCGTCTGTGGGCAAGATAGTTTTCGCCTCCTTCTCCAATTCGCAGGGTCAGTCGCTCAGATATCGTACAGCAGGGAAGGTCTAGCTGAAGAGGAGTTCCTGGGATGGGTTTTTTGTGGCACTTACTACGGCCACCCAGGGTGGGCCAGTAATCAGTGCAAGGCAGGTTCTGGTAGGCCATGCCTGGGCTGCTTGTTGGTGTGATGTTCATCGCATGGTGCAGATAGGCAGGATGAAGGGAGGAAATTATGATATGTGGAGCTAAGATGGGTATGGGAGAGAAGAGAGAGAGGAGAGAGGAACAGGAGCCAAAAACACACAAACAAAGAAAAAAGAATGCTAGGGAAGCTTGCTGTTGGAGTGGAGAGATGAGAGACTATGAAATGGAGAAAAACATAAAGGAGAAGAAGGAAAAAAGAAAAGAAAAAATGAATAAATAAAAATTAGAAAGAAAAAGGAAAAGCTCCCAAGGATCCCACCAGTGCAGCTTCGAGGTCTGGGGAAGTTGCTCCCAGGCCATGAAGTACAGCCTGGCTAGAAGGGGTAGAGGTGTCACTCAGTGCCAGGTATTCACAGTACAGGAAGAGAAGGAAAATATAGACAGATGAGAAATTGAGTAAGGAAGAAAGACAAAAAGGGAAAATAAAACAAAACAAATAAAAAGAAGAACACGAAAAACTCCCAAAAAAAAACAGAAAAAGAAAAAAATAAAAATAAAATGTCCTCAGGGATCTCTCTGCGCGTCTCTGCAAACTGAGGGGGTAAGTCCCAAGACATGCAGTAATGCCCGGCTAGAACAGGCTCCCAATTTGAGAAAAGAAAAAGAAAACAAATGAACAATTCAAAACAATCAAAAAAAAAAAAAGCCCCAGGATCCCACTAGCATGGCAGCACGGGCCGGGAAGCAGCCTCACATTCAAGTGGCATTTCACAGCCTTTCAAGAAGAAGCAAAGACGGCACACGGAGCCAGGTATTTTAGAGAAAGGAGGGGGAGGTGATGAGAGGTAAGGAAGAAATCTAAAGAAGCGGAAAAAAGCAAAACCAGCAGCCAACAAATGGCACTTGGGGAGCCGGCCTGTGCAGGCTGGTGGAATCCAAGCAACACTGGGGTGAAGCTTGTGCTTCCTGGCCTACAGACTGTAGCCACAGGAAGCAGAGGAGGCTGAGTGAGGGTGAAGAAGGACTGGGGGTGGGAAAACATATCGCTGGTTACCAGTTGTTCTGTCTCCTGCTGGAAGCTCCGTGAAGCTGCTTTCTCACATCTCCCGTTCGCTGGTCTTTGATAGGAGTCCAAGATGGTGGGTCCGTGCTGTGTTAGCTGATAGGGGACGTCTGCATTTATCTCTCCTTGCTGTCTGTTTTCTGTCAGTTTCTTATTCCGTTTGGTGTTTGGCTGAGTTCTTTATCTCTTCATTTGATGCTTAAGGTTTCAGAATCGCCATTTTCTCTGTTTGGCTTAGTTTTTCGGATTTTTGCTGTGGAGGGACGGCATGGTGCTTCCGCCTATAGCACCATGTTGCCCAGAAGTCTAAAGTTTTACTTTTAATTCATTGATGCAAATTGTTAACTTTATTTACTTTCTGGGTGTGTAAAAGCCTAACATTTTTATCTCCATTTAGTTGCTGTTTTGTTAGAAGAAAGGGAAGGGATAAAAGGAAGTCTACAATAGAAAAGAAAATGAAAGCTTGGGAAAGATGAGCTTGAGAGAATATAAGGAGAGAGGGAGAGAGAGGTTTGCTACAACTAAAAGGAGGTATATTTGCAAAGTGAACTCCACTACTTTTCCATTACTTCTTCTTGAGGTTTTGGAGATAGATATCATTTAGCCAGTGCAAAACCCAGGCTGTTCAACCAGTGACATGGTCTTGGGTGCAGATTGACAGTCAAACTCAGAAGAACAGTAGGTTTCACCCATCACCAAGTTTAGTTGGGTATAAGAAAGGACACAGGACAGATAACAACACAGTATGTACAGTGATGGCACAGAGGAATTTTTGATACCCAGGCATGGCTTCTGATGACCTAGTCATCCTGCACTTGGGTCATACATGGTCATAAGGGATCAGACTGGGTGGCTGCAAGGCACATAAATTCAGGCAAGCCAACAGCTCTTGGATCCCTTCAGCTTTTCCACCTATCTAATACATAATGGGAGGGCAGTGGTGGTTCAGTGGTAGAATTCTTGCTTTTCATGTGGGAGACCTGGATTGGATTCTCATCCAGTGCATCTCAAGCACAGCCATGGCCCATCTGTCAGTGGAGACTTGCATGTTGCTATGAAATTAAGCAGGTTTCAGTGGAGCTTCCAGACTAAGACAGACAAGGAAGAAAGGCCTGGCAATCTACTTTCAAAAGATCAGTCAGTGAAAACCTTATCGATCACAGTGTTCCAATCCCATTGTGCCTGGGGTTGCTATAAGTCTGGGAATGACTTGAAGGCAGCTAACAACATTACACAATTTGTCCTCAGAGGTATGCAGCTAGTTCCGATTCTCCCGTAGAACTGCATCTCATCAATACTGATTTTTCATTACTCAATACACAATCTCAACAATGAAGTATAGTTTCTTAGTCTAGTATACAATAATTTTATCCAGACTCTCAGTTATCTTGGATCCAGTATACTCTTAAAAATTCCTTGAGTTAGTATTGTAAGGAGGAAAGGCCATAAGCCTTTCACTAAAAAGTAGCTTTTTGTAACTCCCCAGTAAAAGCACATTCTTCGACTTTTAAATGTACCTTTGGGTAAAATATGCCTCTTCATTACAAAAATGAAAAACAGATTAAATGCCTAGCTATCCCTGTACATGGACTATATTTAAGAGGAAAGAAATAAATTCTCCTGGCACAAATGGATGTTGTTGACTCAACCAAAGTGACATTAGTCCCACCATCTCTGCCCCCCAGAACGGTTCCCTAATATTGAAAACTAGCATTAGATCTTAGTTTGTCCATGGCCGCATAGAGTCCCCGCAGTCTGAAGATCAAGTCGCTCTCAGCTGTGTTAATCACTTTCCTTTATCGAAGCTGCAAGTCACCGCTCTCACGGCTGTGTGTAGTTTCTGAGAGTCATGATATTTGCCTCCTGCAGCTTGGTCTAAATCACTGAGGGGAGAGGCTGCTGCTTTTTCCCTGGCAGTAAAACTCCTTTGGCTTCAGTCTTCTGTGCATATTCTGAGTTTTTCTTCTCTGGAGTGCAGATTTCAAAAATATTCCCATAGCCTTTTTTTTCTTCTTCTTCTGTTTATGGCTGTATCCAGGAGTTGTAGTGGCAGAGTGGTTAAGACCTCGGCTGCTAAACGAAAGGTCGGCGGTTCAAACCCATCAACCTCTCCATGGGAGAAAGATGTGCCAGGCCACTTCTGTAGAGATAACAACATAGGAAACACTATGGGGCAGTTCTACTTTGTCCTGTAGGGTCGCTATGAGTTGGAATCGACTCGATAGCAACAGGTTTATGGGCTGTATCCAAGCCACAAAATAACATAAATCTGCATAGATGATGACTCAAGAGTTTCTCCCCATAATTCTCAGCATGTGATAACCTGTGTGAATCATTTACAAACTTACCTAGTTCTTTATCCTTCTTTGTCTAGCTTCTACCTCCGTTCACTGGCTAATAAATGATTTAGTAAGATGGCATGATTTCTTCCGCTATAAGATACGTGATTCATTCTTTACAGCTAGCTGTAATCTCTGCTTAAAGAGATTAAACTTTTCTACAGTTAAAATAAGATAGGAAAATGGACTTTGCTCTACTCAACTTTGTTGTGGTTGTTAGTTGCCATCGAGCGGCTTCCGGCTCATGGCGACTTAACTGTAACCTACTGAAAAGCAACAAGAAAGTTTTTAAACAGTTTTGAGGGCATACCCCCTATTTAACACAGAGAAAGAAACTTCCTTTAAAAATTTGTAGGTTCAACAACAAAACTAAATAAATAATTTAAAAACACACACAATAAGCAAAGTCAAAGACAAAAAAAAATTAGCAATGTGTTAATGCAAAGAAAGTAGAGCAAGCATCCAGGCCCCTGCCTCCATTTCGTAATTTCATTTTTTTTTTTTTAAATCTGGCTGTGGTGGCCATGGCTACCTCGGAAACAAACAGCCTAAGGCCTTACCACCCGGATCATTTGTTTTCTCTAGTCAATCTCTGAGTACCTGTTAGAAAAATATGTAATACTCTCTGTGAGCCTCAGTTTTGCCTGCTTGGCACTTCATGCTTATTGATGAAATGCAGCTAGCTGTGTAATGAAACCCAAATAAAAAAAGCCTTAAGGGCTCTGTTCTAATACATTGTTTATGCTGGAGTGAAAATTGACTGCACATCGCTTGGTTTGTGCAATTTACTCCAGAAATATTCCTATTCAGGAAATCCTGCAAATAGCAATATTCATCTTGAAAATCACCTCACAGAACCCTTAGCAAGCTGAGAAACATAATCAATGAGATCGTGATGTAGAGGGTGAAAATTAGGCATAATCGCAACCCTCTCCCATCAGTCAGCCCGCTAGAAGGCATGGCTTTGAATTTTGATTTTCAAATGTACTCTCAATTTAGACATAAAATATGTTGATTTCAGATTTCAGAAATGATAATTGAATGTTAAGATCCAGGGACCAGTTAAGATTTCTATAAAGAGTCTTATGATGTTTCTAATCTTTAATGAATGCTTTCAATAAAGAGCTAGAGGTATACTATTTATCTGATATAAAACTGCCTAACTACTGCTTTCTAAACTTTTTATTAAAATATGAGTTTGGGGGGAAGAACACATAATTTTGAGTTAAGGCTTACTGACTGAAATACATTCATATTTATGACAGGGTGGGATTTTTCCTCCCCACAAGAATGATTTTCCTTCTGTGGTCTATAAATAAACACGACATGCTGCTCTGCTGGCTCTTCCTTCCCATGTAAGAAACATAATTGCCCATGATGGCAAATCTACACTAAAAACTACCAGAGGGCCTGATTGCAGTGACTGAAACTTAAAGAAACTGAACACCAAAAACCTTCTCTGCGTGTGTTTGCATTCTCTCACCTTCTCTGTGAGCGGTCACAAAATTAGCTTTTCAGAGGTTAATGCCATCTGGTTCATTGTTTGGAATGAGATAATTCACATTCAAATAAGCATTCCCTTAAATAGGTGAGTAGTAGTATCTCAGGTTAAGCTGAGGGAGCTATCTGATTTAGTTTAGTTTTTTTGTTTTGGTTTGTTTTAAGAGGATGGCAGTGGACAGATGACATTGCAGCACTATTCACTATAGCCAAAAGGTGGAAACAACCTAAATATTCATCAGCAGATGAATGGATACGCAAAATGTGGTACATACATACAGTGGAATACTACTCAGCCAGAAAGAGAAACGAAGTCCTGATACATGCCACAACATAGATGAACTTTGAGAACATCATGCTGAGCGAAATAAGTTAGTCACCAAAGGACAAATATCGTATGATCCCACTTATATGAAATTTAATTTCTAAAATAGGCAAATGTATAGAGACCAAAGTTACCACAGGTGGGAGGGAGGGAGAATGGGGAGTCATTGTGGAGGAAACACTGAGTTTCTATTTATGGAAATTTGGCAATGGGTATTGGTGATGATTACACAACATGATTAATGTAATCAAAGTCACTAAATTATACACATGAAAAATGTTAAATTGGCAAATGTTGAGTTATATATATTTTTACAGTAAGTAAAAAAAAAGAGTGGTGGTGGGGAGATGAGAAACAGAGAAGAAGACCCTGCCCTCCTATATCTAATCCTCTTTCTGTTTTTTCTTGAGCATAAAAATATTTCTATGGAACATGTCCTGAAAAACAGAGGATTAAAGTTATTGGTCAAAAACGCACAATATCCTCATTCACCATACAACTAGACAGGGATTTATTGAATGTTAAAAACTATCCTAAATTTAGGATGGTTTTAGGCAAGAGTATAATTGTGGCTCTGATAAACCTTGGAGATTGTGGGAGTTTACGGGTAATTCTGTATTTAAGTGGAATTAGGCATCTGGTTTTTTCTATGAACACTAGATATCATAATTCTTTGTTGTTCTTTCCGTCTCCCCTACTCAAATCTAAAAACCATTGCTGAGTTGAGGTAGCATGATAACAGGAAGAGAAACAAAAGACCCAAGTTTGAATCCCAGCTGTGACATATGCTGACTTTATAAAAGTGTTTAACTCACTTACTTTTCTTTTTTTTTTAATGACATAACAATGGAAATTTTTAATAATACCATCCTTTGAGACATGCAGACTAAAGCGAATTCGCCATTACAAGTATTTCATGTACTAGGATTTTACTCAGTTTTGGACCTACTCTGGTTAGGTGTTTTCCCTTAGCTGGCATTTCTGTCTGTAACTAGATGACATGCTGAATGGCAAAGATACTAATATTTAACCTTTAATTTCTTCTTATTTAGAGATATTGTTAGATAATGTACCTGAAATTGATTACACTTCTCAGATAATAATTTTTGCTGAGCATTTAAAGAAACCAGATGTGTCTGATACAGTATTTCTTGCTTGTCCCATTCTCTTGACTTTGTTCTAAATTCCTCTAGTTTCTCATTCAAATCGCTCAGTTCAAATGGGATTTCTTATTTGGGGTTTGGTAATTCTTTTCGTCGAACTTTGTTTTGTTTCATCTGGTGTAATCTCAGCTTTTCAAAACTATTTGTCAGTTTGGAAAATTGAGCTTTTAGTGTCTGAAGTTGTCCTTCATAATTCTGAGTCATTGCTAAGTTACATTTTACCAGACTGTCCAATATCTGGTGAAGTAACCCCACCTCTTGACCTTTCTGATCCAAACAATTTTGTGCATTTGCCAACTCTTTTATCCCGAAGATCTAATCGAGTCTCTAAAGCCCGCATCTTCCTTTCCCAGTCCAATTTTTTGTTGTTCACCATGATGTCAGTTTGTTCCATTAATTCCTGAAGCTCAGCCTCACAAGGAGAAGCTCCCATTGTGTTTTGGGCCTAGTTCTCCACGTTGAGAAGCTGCTGAATCAGGTTTATGCTTCTTGATTTTTAATCTGTCTTTCCCATTGGGTCCTTAGAACAACTCTGCTTGTTGGTGGAGTGGATAGTATTGTCTCTCACTTACTTTTCTTAACCTTACTTTTCTTCTCATAAAAAATGAAAAATGGAGTCAATTTCCCTGAGACTTTATTGGATCAAGGTAAAACTAACTTAGGAACGCATTTCTTAAGGCAATAGAAAAAGATGGTGAATGGGACCGTTCTTTCTGTAGCAAGAATTTTAGTACAAGACCCTGAGAAAGAAAATTAAACCTATTGCTGTCCAGTCAGTCGATTCTGACTCACAGCAACCCTATAGGATAGGGTAGAACTGCCCGCATAGGGTTCCAAGGCTGTAAATCTTTACAGAAGCAGATTGCCACATCTTTTTCCAGTGGAGCAGTTGGTGGATTTCAACTACTGACCTTTCGGTTAGCAGTCAAGCACTTAACCATTGCACCACCAGGGCACCTTAGAAGGAAAATTAGGCTTGCAAAATACTCCACTTTCTAAAGACAGCAGCAAGTCGTTACCATACAACTGTTCCAAAAATGATACCTGAAGGTCAGGAGATTTTCATTGCTAATCAGTCCAACTTGCCTATATAAGGAGAGAACCAAACAACTTGAGAAGAGTTCCTTGAATTGAGAATTTCTGGAAAAGAGAATTCAAATAGGACTAACACTTTGTTGGCCAAGAAGAAACTGTTGTGGCTTTTAGTCTTCCCTTGTTCACTGGGGGGAGGGGAAAAGAGTGCTGTCCTTTCTCCCCTGCCCAGCTAAGTGGGAGGGCTCCAAAAGAACCTGTATTACAGTGGTCTTCCAATCATTCTGCTTATAAAACTCTAAAAATATTTCTGGAAAACTGAGTATCTTCTTGCACATTTTAAAGCTGACATCTATTTTCCTCCTGGCATGTTGCAAATATTGACATTAAAAGTGCTCATTACTCTTTTGAATGCATCCAGTGGAATCCAAATACCATAGCAATATGACATCATCCATTAAAAAAAATACATGAACAAGCTCATATTTAATAAATAGAAGCTGTATGTCGTTCCTTTTTCTTCTTTAAATCATATTTCTATTCCAATTCACCAAAGAATTGTATCTTAATGTAATATATATTTATGCTGTAAAGTCTTTTATTAACCACTCTATCATACTTCTCCATGACAAATATATCTGTATGGATTTATTTTCAATTTTTCAAAACAATTTTCTGCGACTATAAGGCTCTAAGTATTCTTTATATCCTTTAGATTGAGTCATATCTATAATTATTAATAACTATACCTATTAAATAGCAGATAACCAAAATATTTGCAACTTTTGATAAATAATTATTAAACATACTCAGTGGATTTTTATTGGAAATGAATCTATTAATGAGACAAACGGATGAGTAGTTGATGGTACCTTGATTAAAGGAGGCTTTGCAGACACCAACATTCTGAAGTATCCTTTGGTTTAGCATAAATATGTCTTCGGGACAATGTGCCATTGGGATGGGTCAGAGGAGGTATGCCTTTATTTTGTAAAGTTGGAGAAGGGCTATCATTAAAACAGAAAGTAGGAAAGATAATTGGAATGATGTGTCTAGCACAGGAAAAAACCCAGACACTTGTAGAAGTTGAGAATCTAGGAAGTGATTCCATGAAAACCATCTATGTCTTCACTTACCTCCAGGGATATACCCCAGTCTGAAGACAGCCACTCTAGGAGAGATGGGCATTCTGTGAGAGGGGAGAGGGGCAACTTAGTCTATGGATGGACACTTTTTAAGCTGCCAAAACACAGTCAAGTTTATCACACCACAGTCCATGCCTTTAACCATTGCACAGATCCTCACGTCTGCAATGCATGTATCACACTGTTAACTCACTCTGAACTTAAACCAGTTGCTGTCAAGTCCATTCCTACTCCTAGTGACCACATGTGTTTCAGAATAGAACCGTGCTCCATAGGGTTTTCAATGGCTGATTTTTTGGATGCAGATCACCAGGAGTTTCTTCCAAGGTGCCTCTGGGTGGACTTGAACGTGCAACCTTTCAGTTAGTAGCCGAGCGTGTTAACCATTTGTACCACTCAGGGACTCCCACTCTGAATTTACTGGCATCTAAAATACCAAATTGTGTTTCACTTGTGCTGCTTCTAGGTAATATCTCCTCCATCCTGTACTTTTGTAGTCAACGTTTTGGTATTGGATGCAGGGCTGTCCATCCTGGCCCTACTAAGACTTACTCACTGAGGTCCCTGAACCTTAGGCTAAGTGCCTTCCATTTCATATTCTAGTCCTGGCCAAGGCAGAGAAGACACAAGAAACCCACTACCACTGGGAGGTAGCATCAGCAGCTAGCTTTGCTGCCCTGAGCCTGGTTTCTGGTTCACCTCTGGTAATTTCCAGGTACCACATTTTCACTGAAACAGGTCTGCCCTTACTCGCTGCCATCCTGCCTCACTTCTAATTATTCTGACCCTTACTGGCCTACCTCTCACTCTGCCCCTCCCAGCAAAAGAAAACCAACCTGTTCTTACCCCAAACTACTTGACTGAAGTCTTAATAAATTTGTTAACCTATCAATCCAGTTGATAGTGAGGATAGAGAGGAGGGGACTTTTGGGTCCTGATTCCATCACATGTGTCTTAGTCATCTAGTGCTGCTGTAACAGAAATACCACAAGTGGATGGCTTCAACAAAGAGAAATTTATTCTCTCACAGTCTAATAGGCTAGAAGTCCAAATTCAGGGTGTCAGGTCCAGGGGAAGACTTTCTCTCTCTGTCGGCTTTGGAGGAAGGTCCTTGTCATCAATCTTTCCCTGGACTAGGAGCTTCTCCGCACAGGGATCCCAGGCCCAAAGGATGTGCTCTTCTCCCTGCACTGATTTCTTGGTGGTATGAGGTCCCCAATTCTCTGCTTGCTTCCCTTTCCTTTTATCTCTTGTAAGATAAAAAGTGATGCAGGCTACTCTCCAGGGAAACTCCCTTTACATTGGATCAGGGATGTGACCTTAGTAAGGGTGTTACAATCCCACCCTAACCCTCTTTAACATAAAATTACAATCACCAAATGGAGGACAACCACACAGTACTGAGAATCATGGCCCAGCCAAATTGATACACACATTTTCTGGGGGACATAATTCAATCCATGACAACACGGTTTGTTGCAATCTCTCAAAGATTCTTGTCATTTGCAGATTTTATATGTCTGCCTTCTATATCTTCTTCTACGTTGTAAAAAAAAAAAAATCTCAAACAGACTGAATCCTAGGAAAGGACCCTACAATTCATCACCGGAAACCTCCGTTTATTCTGACTTTGATTCAAACATCATTTCCCTTTGGCTGCAATTGTTCAATTAGTTACTAAACTCTAATTGTTTTATTTCATACCAAGTTCACGTTGTTCCATTTTGCCCACAAGCATACATATGGAAACTTTATCAAATGTATTTTTGAAATCCACATGAACTTTATTTGCATATGTTCCTGATTAACTTTTCTAGGCAAAGAAAGACATGAAGTTAGCCTAATGAAATTTCTCTTCAGCTAACAAACCATTTATGGATTAACTGCAGTGACGTAATATGTTAAGGTGACTCTCGCTCCCAAGTTGCTTAGAGTTGAGTTGATGTATAAAGATACCTCAATGTACTAAATGCAATCAGTGCAGAACCATTTGCAATGCAAGTTCAATGATGAAGAGGTATAGGCCAGTTTTAGAGAGGCTGGATGCCATTTTAAGGAAATTGTTGTTGTTAGTTGCCTTTGAGTCACCTCCAACCCCTGGTGACCCCATAGAAAACAGAATGAAATCTTGCCAGGTTCAGTACCATCTTCATGATCTTTGGTATGCTTGAGAACATTGTTGTAGCCACTGAGTGTTTTGAGTGCCTACTAACCCAGGGGGCTCATCTTCCAGCACTTTATTGGGAAATATTCTGTTGTAATCCATAGGGTTTTCATTGGCTAATTTTCAGAAGTAGATCACCAGGCCTTTCTTCCTAGTCTGTCTTAGCTTCGAAGCTCTGCTGAAACTTGTTCACCATGGGTGACCCTGCTGGTATTTGAAATACTGGTGACATAGCTTCCAGCATCGTAGCAACACAGAAGCCACCATAGTATGACAAGGTGACAATCTTAAGGAGCTTAGACATTATCTTTGAAAGAAGTGGGAACTATTAAAGAGAGGTAATGGGCAAACTCACCCAGGATGGATTTACACCAAAGCAGATAAGAGTATTCAGGAAGCTAGCAAGGTAGTTAGTTGAGGAACAACATTGACCTGGACTAAGACTCTGGTAGTGGGGACGAAGAGGAGGAGATAATACAAAGAATTGTTTTCCAAATTGTTGCTGGTGACCCACTGGTGAGTTGTGAACTCAATTTAGTGGGTGAAATGAAATAGAATAAGACAGTATAGGGTATAGTAGAATATAATACAAATTATCAGATTGTATTGTCTATGGTATGAGTTAGTATTGTTTAGTGAAACTGTTGTTTTTACTAAAATAAAAGATAGATGGAGAAGAGAGAGGAGAGGAGAGAGAAGATTGCAATGTAAAATATATTTCTTACTTGGGAGTCAGTGAAAAAAAGCTTGAAGGCCATTTATTTAAGAAATATCTATGTAATAAAAATAACAGGCCTTTAGTATATGAAAAAGAGCCCCAGTGGCGCAGTGGTTAATTGCTCAGCAGCTAACCAGAAGGTCAGCAGTTTGAACCTACCAGCCGCTCCATGGGAGAAAGATGTGGCAGTCTGCTTCTGTAAAGATTTACAGCCTTGGAAACCCTATGGGGCAGTTCTCCTCTGTTCTAGAGGGTCCCTATGAGTCAGAATTAACTCGATGGCAAAGAGTTCTTTTAGAATATTAGTGGATGCGAAGAGAGGGAGAAGTCAGGGCTATCTCCAGTTACTCCAGCTTGACTCCTTCTGCTCACTATTTCCTTTTCTATATTCTTACAAATCACACCTCTAAGAATTCATATTGTCATATTCCTTAGAATCAACCTCAAAGATATTGGTCTGGAGGTTATGGAATTAACCTTCATTGTGGTAAAATATCATTCTGAAGTATATTTTAAAGTTAACCTTTCTCTCCCAAGAGCAGAATATGCCTTTATGTTTCTAATTTTAAGAGTATCTGTACAGTCCTTTTGTATAAAATGAATTAATTAGTGCTACATCCATGAGGGCATACTGAGCTAATTATTACAAAGTTGAGAGTAAATTCATCCTCCCATGACAAATGTTAAAAGTGTGTATGATTTTTATTTATTGAATAGATAATACTTTCTTGTGGTGCACAATTAAAAATCATAAAAAAGCATATCCTCCTTCATAGTATCTCTATCTTTCAGAGACCCAGTTTCTCTACCCATAAGCTGCCAGGGTTATCTGTTTCTTAGGTAGCCTTCCAGTGATAGGATTTTGTGTGTGTGTGTGTGTGTGTGTGTGTGTGTGTTTAGGAATTCCCAGGTGGAATAAATGGTTACTTGCTGGGCTACTAACCAAAGATTGGTGGTTTGCATCCACCCAGAGGTGCCTCAGGAGAAAGGCCTGGAGATCTACTTTCAAAAAGTTACAGCCAAGAAAACCCTATGGAGCACTGTTCTACTCTGACACACATGGGGTTGCCAGGAGTCAGAATCGACTAAATGGCAACTGTTTTTTGTTTTCTGTGAGTGTGTGTGTGTGTGTGTGTGTGTGTGCGTGTGTGTGTGTGTTTTCTTTTCTCCTCCTGTCCTTTTTTTTTTTTTTAACTGACTGGTAGCCTGCTCTACATGCTGATTCTACATTATGCTTTTTTCCACTTAATGATATATACTGGCAATTATTTTCCATATTAGTATTTAAAGAGTTTTCTCATATCTTTTACAGTTGCATACTATTCTGTTCTGAGGATTACCACATTTCATTTAACCAACGTTCAAATTAGTGAACCTTTAGTTTATTTTCAATTTTTGCTATTGCTACAGTGTAACAACATCTAACATTATGTACATGTCATTCTACACGTTATAAGTATATCCATCCATAGAGTACAGTCTTAAAAATAGAATGGCTGGGCCAAAGGGTATGTGCATTTGTAGTTTAGTAAATATGGCCAAGTTGCTCTTCCTAGAACATTCCCATCAGCAATATGTAGGAGTTTTGCTTCCCCACACGTTTGCCGACTCACTGTGTCATCAACCTTTTTGATCTTTGCTAAGCAGGTAAAAAATAGTGTCTCATTTTCATTTGAATTTGCATTCCTCTTCTGAGTGAGGTTGCATTTTTTCAGATGTTTCAGAATCATTTATATTTCCTTTTCTATGTACTGTCTGCTAAATTAGTTGCCAATTTTTCCTATTGGCCATTCATCTTTCTTATTGAGACAAATGCAGCTTACTTTTTGAAGTTAAAACATTGTTTTCTACAACAAATGTTTTAACAAATGTTTCCTACGAGAATGTATGTCCTAGTCATAATGTTAGCATATGGAATTATTAAAACAAACATTTGAATTGCATACGAACGATCTTTGCTCTTCTTAGCAAACAATCCTGGATAGAAACGCAATGTGATTATGACAAGCTATAGACTAAGTACAGATTCAATTTTCTTTAAAAAGCTTTGGAACTGGTATGTAAATATTTGCTTTCTTTTTTCTTATCTAACAATATGTAATGGCTAAGATATGGTTTATTTTTTCAAAGCACCTGTGTCAACTGACTACTCCGCTTCCAGAATTCTTCATTTACTGAAGAAAGCTTGCAGTTTCTCCCTCAGTTACATTTTCTAGCCAAATCTGAAGTAACAATTTGGGAGCTCATTCTTCCTTTTTAGAATCTAAACTGCACTTCTCCAATCTTCAGGACCACCTACAGTGGTTTGCATTTTGCCTTGTCAGTTTCGTTAGTATCCTGGGATGTAATTTATCCAGATCAGGAGACTAATTCTATGAATCTGTGGGTTTTCTAATCTCTTCACCCATCTTGAGCCTCCGTTCCCTTTCACTGCTATTTGTTTTATTCTTTGTACTCAGTGTATTACTCCTCTTGACATATAAAAAACAAAACCAATAGGAATTAAAGGGTTCCCATTTTTATTTTTCATTCACCAATTTATACCATCTTCTCCAATAGCAGACCTTTTCTTGCCTTAATCATTCACTTGCTCCATATATACCTTAAAAAGCCATTTCTCCCCATAAACTGTTTTATATTTTCTTGAAATCATGCTTTTACTGCATACTAGGACTGTAATTTTACTTAGCAGTCTTCCACTACATAGTTAAAAGCATATTTAGATAATGATACTTTGGAGAAAGTGATGTGAGAACATCAGAAGCAATATTATCATAATTTCTTAAGGAGCCTCAAAAGAAAGCTCTACCGTGCAAACGGCTACCATCTTTTCTTAGTTTGTGTGGAGGAGAAAGATGGGAATGCTTCCAATATTTTTCAGACAACATCTGTTTATGTGGATGAATGGACCACCTGGTTTACTGACTATGTTGCCCTGGTGGTGGCCTTGATTGCAGACATAATATAAGGTAAAAACAATGGAGGTTAAATGAGGTATATTTTAAACCTGTGGCGTTACCACCTTTGGTGGCAGCGGGTGTTGATAAAAGATAGCAGGCTTGGATTTCAGATCCACTCAGAAATGTTATACATTTGCAATTTGAAATACTCAAAACATTGCCATTTTTCTAATCACAATGAAAAAAAATAAAATAAAGACAAAACAGCACTTTTGTCTGGTTCATTAGGCATTATAAAAAAAACTCTTAAAACTTACCTAAAAGTATTTATGATATTAAGCACATCACTGATTTGAAACTTGTAACTACAAAAAGTATTGTTGCTTGTTCCACAGGTTCTTATTGTTTGTTAAATCTATTAACAATATAAACACATTAAAAGCTTCCAAACATTTCACTGGAGAAAGGGATGGTGATTCATTGAGAAATTAACTGACTAAAGAACTTTCTATGTTTGTTCATAAATCTGTATCCACAAAGCTGTTTACTCATAAAGCTGTATCACTGAAAGATAAATGTTATATCCATAAAGTAATTATAAAAATGAATAACACTTCTGGAGTTAACACTAATCCATTCCTATTTCTAGTGGACCTTATCTAGAGCAGTGCTTCTCAAATTTTAATGTGCATGAAATCACCTGGAGAGCTTGTGAAAATGCAGGTTCTGATTAAGTAGAATTGGCTAGATTCTAAGATTCTGTAATTCCAAAAAGTTCAAGGTGATGCTGATGCTGCTGGTCTGGAACCACACTTTGAGAACTACTGCCATGGATTCTTAAGGAAGCCAATGGTCATAAATGTAATAAACATGCAGGAGTTATATAGGTATGGAGTCCTTGGGTGGCACAAACAGTTAAGCACTCAACTACTAACCGAAAGGTTGAAGGTTCGAATCCACCCAGAGGTGCCTTGGAAGAAAGGCCTGATGATCTACTTCTGAAAGATCACAGCAGTTGAGAACTCTGTGGATCAAAGTTCTACTCTGAAATGCATGGGGTCACCATGAGTCAGAATTGATTTGTCTGGAACTGTTGTTTTTGTGGTTATTATATATATATAGGTTTGCCTTGAGTCAAATATTGATTCACACAAATGCAGCCTTTTTTATTTTGTTTTGTTTAACACTGATCTTTATAACCGTGCCCCATCTGGGTAGTGAGAGAAAATGAGCTCACTCTGAAACAATGATTTAACCAGTTTCTTTATGAGTTGATTTATCTTGGATAAATGGCCAGTCTTTCAGATGCCCTCACTGTCCCGCTGCTCCTCTCCAAAATGGCAACTGGGTAAACAGGTGAGGGAGAATTACATGACATATATGACCTAAGATTCCCATGCAGATCTTTGTGCTTTCTTCTGACCCTTGGTTCAGTACCCCTTGTCTGCCTGGATTGTGTCTACCCTGTTCAACTCTTGGCTGTGAACTTTTATTTTCATCAGGAAATGCCATACTCTCCTCACTAAATTATATTAGTTACTAACCAGGAACCAGTTGTCACTGAGTCAGTCCTGACTCCTAGTGACCCCATGTCTGTCAGAGTAGAACTGTGCTCCAAAGGGTTTTCAATGGCTGACTTTTCAGAAGTAGATCAACAGGTCTTTCTGCCAATGTGCGTCTGTGTGTACTCAGACCTCCAGCCTTTTAGTTAGCAGCTAAGTGGTTAACCATTTGCACCACCAAGGGAATCCTAAAATCTGTGAGTTACCACTAAAAAACACTTTAAATTCTAAATACATAATTCTGACACCTCTGAAAGCAAATATGACTGTCATTATGGGTAAGGATGACTGCCAAGAAGTCACAGCAACATAAAGCCACTAGTTACACTGTTTTTTTTTTTTTTGGTGGACTTGGTGTTTACAGATAGAACACTATCAAGTGCTGTGCGGAATTACAAGAAAAGTTATGGCCAAAATCTTCGAGATTTTATTTTCTGTATGGGAGTAAAGAAAAATACATAAAAATAATTTAACACTAAAAAGAACACTTTAAGAAATAATTCCTTTCAGTGAAGGTAGTTTAATGTTCAACTTCCATCTTATAAACCTATACCAATTTAAACTTCCACTTGTATTTGAGAGTTAAAAAATTATTTTACCAAAATTATAGGTGGAAAAGATATTTAAAGATAAATATCTCCTAATGCAACTTTATAGCATTCAGAAGGCAGAATTTTAAGAAATATTTAAATATTCAAATTCATAATAAAATTAGATTTTATTAGTGTGAAAATTTATCAGTCACATGGTTCTTTCCAATAAGACATAACCAAACACTGTGCACTAAATTTGCTTCTTCGAAATGCCATGTGATGTTTTCTCATAAATATACTGTTCTGTCTCCTGATATTTCACTTATCACATATATTTCTGTTACTGAAAATAATAATATATTATTTCTTTTGTTACCTGTATTTGATTTAGAAATAACCTTTGTATTTCATATACTTCTAAATTACCACGTTTGCTCTTTTCATTTTCCCATCTTCCTTTCCTTAGTTTCTCCTGGCACTCTTTTGGACAGTAGTATTAGTGTGATTAGACTCACGTATTCTGATATTGGAATTATATATATAAATACATATAGTTTATATTTTAAACATTTTATATTATATATGGAGTTATATGCATTGTACACACACACCCGCTGCCGTCAAGTTGATTCTGACTCATATCGACCCTATAGGACAGAGTAGAACTGCCCCATAGGGATTTCAGTGCTGAAGCAGATTGCCACATCTTTCTCCCATGGAGTGGCTGGTGAGTTCGAACCACCGACCTTTCGGTTAGCAGCTGAGCAGATACCAAATACTTCAGTGTATATATGAAATGTATTTTGCAAATATATATATATACATATATATAACTTGTAAGTTTACTACTTAAATTATTTCCAGTATAAATGCATTAAAAAAAAATCATCCCTAACCTTTAAATAGACGTTTTTGATCCATGCAGAGATTTAAACAACCCTCACAGCTTTCTGCCTTGTATTGCTGGGTTCCATGTTCTGAACTTCGAGGTTGTTTTTGAGCCTGTAGTGTTCAGACTAGGGAGCCCTGGTGGCACGGTGGTTAAGCGCTTGGCTGTTAACCAAAGGGTCGGCAGCTCAAACCCACCAGCTGCTCTGTGGGAGAAAGATATGGCACTCTGCTTCCGTAAAGATTTACAGCCTTGGAAAACCAATGGGGCAGTTCTACCCTGTCCTGTAAGGTCACTATGAGTTGGAATTGACTTGATGGCAGTGGGTTTGGTTTGGGTATAAATGCATTTAATCTTGTGTGTAATTTCAAAAAATATATATGTATATATACATATAACAAAGGTAGAGTTTGCATTTCCAATACCTCTGAAGCTATAGCTTCTAACCTCTACACACAGGGGGTAGTTCCAACTTTTGAACACTCTGCATCTCCTCAGGACATTATGAATATTCAGTAATTACTGACCACAGAAGGCACAAAGGATATAATTCATAAAAGCGTCCCTAAATATTTAACTTAACTATTTTAACAAATGTTTTAACTTTAAAGTAAAAAACTAAAAATGCATTGACAATAGTAATTGATTATGTAATGTACTGGTCATTGAAAATGAGTTTGCTGTTCTTGAAATTAATAATTTTATGGAAGCATTCAGAAGGCAAAATCTGGAAGCACTCAGAAGAATGTGTAGAATACAACTAAAATTCTGCTTACTGACTCATGACATTACAAAGCTATGTGTGTGCTTTTTTGTTTTTGTTTTTGTTTTTTTGGTGTGCATGCTTTTGATTTTCAAGATTTTTTTGGAGGAACTTCTGTGAATAACATGTAGAGAAACTATGGGTAGATAGATATCTATTGTTGTTAGTTGTCATCGAGTTGATTTCGACTCATGGTGACCACCTGTTTGTAGAGTGGAACTGCTCCATAGGTTTTTCTAAGGCTGTGACCTTTCAGAAGAAGATTGCCATGCCTATCTTACGAGATGTTTCTGGGTGGGTTTGAACCACTAACTTTTACACTAGTAGTTGAGCGATTAACCATTTGTGCTACCCAGGGACTCCTAGACAGTTAATAAGGAACACAAAATTAATAATTCATGGTAACATTTATCACAATGTATTTTCTAGTATTAGCATAGTAATAGGTACTAGTTATTTACATAACTGGAAAGATAACACAAGTACAAAATTATGCAAGCACATATACACACATTCACACACTTTTATCTTCACTCAAAACTAAACACGTTATTTGAGAAATTATACCAGGTATGCCATTATATCTGAAATCAGATTTGTTGGATACGGCATTTTTATTTTATTATCTTTAATATCTTAAATGATTCAGTTATGAATAGAGGAATTAACTTTATGCATGACTCGGTAAGTAGAATTTCTAAACCATACAAAATAAAAACAGCTTTAAAATGACTTTGGAATAGGGGAATAACCTTGGAAAATTAATTCCAATTTTAATAGGGACATAACAATCAATATGATTATTAATTAAGGATGAATAGTCACTTAGATTGTTTCTAGTTTCTTGCTATTGTAAACAATACTGAAAGAACATTCTTTGCAAGTCCTTTCATAAACCCATGTGAGAATACCTAGAAGTAGAATTGCTGACCCCTTAGGGTACTTACAGCTTTAATTTTATTATATATAGCAAATTGTTTTTCACCAGCAGCAGGAAATGGTATGAATTTATTACTTTAATTTCCATATCCCTGGTTGAGCAAATTTTCATGTTTGTTGGTCACACACCTTTTTCCTTGTATGAGTTGGCTATTCATATATTTAGCCCACTTTTCTATTGGATTGTTTGCTTTCTCTTATTGGCTAGTAGAAGTTTTCTGTATATTCTAGAGTTCAGCATTTAAAATCTATTTATTCATTTCAAATGTCATTGTTAGGTGCCGTCCAGTCAGTTCCAACTCATAGTGACCTTATGTACAACAGAACAAAGCACTGCCCAGTCCTGCTCCATCCTCACAATCATTATTATGCTTGAGTCCATTGTTGCAGCCACTGTGTCAATCCATCTCATTGAAGGTTTTCTTCTTTTTCGCTGACCATCTACCTTACTAAGCATGATGTCCTTCTCCAGGGACTGCTCCCTCCTGATAACGTGTCCAAAGTATGTGAGGCAAAGTCTCGCCATCCTTGCTCCCAAGGAGCATTCTGGCTGTACTTCTTCCAAGACAGATTTGTTTGTTCTTTTGGCACTCTGTGATAAATTCAGTATTCTTCACCAACACCATAATTCAAAGGCATCAATTCTTTTTCAGTCTTCTTTATTCATTGTCCAGCTTTTGCATGCATATGAGGTGAAGGAAAACACCATGGCTTGGGTCAGGCACACCTTGGTCCTTAAAGTGACATATTTGCTTTTTAAAAATTTAAAGAGGTCTTTTGCAGCAGATTTGCCCAAAGAAATATGTTGTTTGATTTCCTGACTGCTGCTTCCACAGGGGTGGATTGTGGATCCAAGTAAAATGAAAACCTTGACAACTTCAATCTTTTCTCCGTTTATCATGATGTTGCTTATTGGTTCAGTTGTGAGGATTTTTGTTTTCTTTATGTAAAGGTGTAATCCATACTGAAGGCTGTAGTCTTTGGTCTTCATCAATAAGTGCTTCAAGTCCTCTTCACTTTCAGCAAGCCAGGTTTGTTAATGAGTCTGCATATTGCACCACGATTGTCATCTGCATGTTGCTGGTTGTTAATGAGCCTTCCTCCAATCCTGATGCCGCGTTCTTCTTCATATAGTCCAGCTTCTCAGATTCTCTGCTCAGCATACAGATTGAATAAGTATGGTGAAAGGATACAACCCTGACACACACCTCTTCTGATTTTAAACGACGCAGTATCCCCTTGTTCTGTTTAAATGACTCTCTTGGTCTATGTACAGGTTCCTCATGAGCACAATTAAGTGTTCTGGAATTCCCATTCTTCTCAATGCTATCCATAATTTGTTGTGATCAAAATACAAGTCCACAATTCCTTATCAATGACTTTAAAGGAGACCAATGTAAACATTTGCTCTTAGCTGGAGTGGGAGAAATCATTGAAAGTTTCAGGAGTATAAAAATTAAGTATGGCAACCTAGACTTGGGATCCAAGATGAGGACAGGTATATTGTGTGCATCAAACCAAAACCAACCAAGCCCATTGTCGTCGACTCAATTCCGACTCATAGTGACCCTATAGAAATGCCGCATAGGGTTTCCAAGGAGTGGCTGGTGGATTTGAACTGCCAGCCTTTTGGTTAGCAGTCAAATGCTTAACCACCGCACCACCAGGGCACCTCGTGTGCACCAAAGAGGGGGCTTTATTTCATAAATGTTCTTTTCCTTTATTGCACAAACCATAATGTTTGCTTTGTTTCTGGACAGTGTTTACGAAAGGCTATTAAGAAGAAAAAACTCAAATTGTGTTGCTGTATTTTTTCAGACATGAGTTTAATTCAATTACCCATTTGATTGCTTGAGTTTACAAGTTATGAAAGAATTTAGAGAAGGTTGTTTTAGATAATGACTATAATTTTCGTACAGCATTTAATAGTAAAAAAACAAAACATCTTTAATGTTACTTGAAATGTGTGTCAATCATGAAGTCAAAATTGAGTTCCTCTTTTCTTTGCTACTAATGATTATTACCCTAACTGCTGTTTTGTATTTTAAAAAAGACACTTACAGTGTTTAATAGTACTTACATTTTTTAAATAAATACTAGCTGCCAAGACATTAAAAACAATGTCTAATAACCACATGCCTAATACTTAGAGATGAGCTATATCTTTAAAATAATGCAGATATGACTGGCTGTGGTGAATGTGCAAAGCAAGAAAAAAGATGATTCAGAGACATAGAAAATTATCCTTCGTTATATGTGCCTCTCTAGTCCATAGAATCCTCTGTGTTCCTTTAATCCCTTTGGGATATTTAAAGCAATATTTTTAGGAACAATTCAGCCAGAAACCGAAACATGCAGTTATGGTTATCGTTCATCAGAACCACATTCAAATGCATTTTAAGAGTCATGGAGTGCTTAGTAGTGCCTCTGAAAGAATAAATAAACAGATGAAAGCATGCACAATGTTCCATACAAGATAAGGGGTGGGGGAGATGCTCATATTAAATCATACTATTTCATGTATAAATGAAATGTAGACCATAACCTTTTGTTCATTCATTTAATCAATAATTCAATGGTTCTCAACTGGAGGTAATTTTATTCATCAGAAGACATTTGACAATGTCTGGAGACATTTTTTGCTTGTCACAAATGGAAGAGGAGGGAAGGTTGATACTGGCATCTTGTGAATAGTGTCCTAGGATGTTGCTAAACATCCTACAACACACACGACAGTTACCCACAACAAAGAGGAGTACAGCCCACAATATTAATAAAGCCAAGGTTGAGAAACTCTGATTTAAACTAAAATTACACTGTAATCAAAACTACGTTGATTAGATTATATACTCAGGGATTCATCTAATGCAACCTAACTTTATATTTGTACCACACTTAAACCAACTCATAGAACCCATGCTGTTGTTGTTGTTAGATGCCATCGTGTCAATTCTGACTCATAGTGACCCTATGAACAATCGAATGAAACACTGCCGGGTCCTGCGCCATCCTCACAATCACTGCTATGCTTGAGTCCGTTGTTGCAGCCACTGTGTCAGTCCATCTTGTTGAGGGTCTTTCTCTTTTTCGCTGACCCTCTACTTTACCAAGCATGATGTCCTTCTCCAGGGACCGGTCCCTCCTGATAACATGTCCAAAGTATATGAGACCCATAGTATAGTAATTATATGTGTAGGATTTGTGTCAGACAGACCAGGGTTCAAATCTCAGATATGCTATTTGTTAAGTTGTGCCTTAGGCAAGTTTCCTATCCTCTCATGACTCTAAGTTTTTAATATGAAAAAATGATAATAATGCCTGCTGAAAAGTAGGGATTGAGAGGGATTAATTAACATGGTTTATGTTAAGTGCATGGTAGAGTGTTTGCACTTAGTAAGTTCTGCATAACTGATAGCAGTTAGTTTTACCTTTGCATATACTAAATCATTTGATCTTGACCTACTATGAATAGTCTGGCCACATACCATCTTTCATTGTTTCTAAGACACCGCAGATTAGAATATGCATCATTATCTTATTTGTCACTAAGGAAAAAGTGCTGCCAATTAAACTGTGACACACCATCATTTATAAAATGTGTCCCAATTTTAGAGCGGTTAACCTTTGGAAATAAATTGTGGGTCTTTGAATTGATTTTGTAAAGCTCATCATGGAGTCTTCTTTTCTTAGGTTCAAGCGAACAAGACTACCATGGATGACATTTAACACCAAATTTACCTAGCAGGATATAGGACCAGAAACACAGCTTAGCTACTGTAAGGCAGCATCAGGCATTTCCCTTCAGTGGGTGTAGAATGCATAGCAGTCTCTGCAGCATCCACAGAACCATCCAGGAGCTATTCTTTGACAGCACCTTCCCACTCGCAGATGACAGCTCAGGCGCAAGAGAAGGAGACTCACACACAGGTGCCAGGACAATCCTGGTCTTGAAGCCTCATGTGCCCCAGGAGCCAAAGTCTTATAACAACTCCATGGAGTTTCTAAGGTCCATGAAAGGGACAGTCACAAGAGTTACTGCACTTAGTGAATCCTCAAAGCTATAACCTTCCATTAGGGATTTATAGTTCACACATAGAACTCTTAAGCCAGATGTTAATTTACCAATCAGGGTCTTTTTTTTTTTTTTTTTAGCAGAGGCAATGTTGCCTAGTAACACATTTGACATTCCAACTTTATCAGGTTTCCAGGGGAATAAAGCTAGAAAGTTAATGGAAGTTCGAATTCTCTTGCAGAAGGGCAAAGGGTATTTATTGTTAATCCTTTACTCACAATGCTATCAGGCATTTTCATTCATTTTACAATTAAAGTTAATGAAACTCAGAGAAGGTAAGTGACTTGCCCTAACTCATGGATTGATAAGCCTAGAACCCAGATGTTCTTATCCCTAGTCTGATTACTTTCTACAATACTGCATTATCCAATGCAGGGTTCAGCAAACTGTGATCCAATGGTCAAATTCAGACCACTGTATGTTTCTGTAAATAAAGTGTTATTGGAACACAGCCACACTCATTTGTTTATGTATTGCCTATAGCTGCTCATGCACTACAACGGCAGAATTCAGTAGGTATGACAGGCAAAGCCGAAAATACTACCAGGCCCTTTCTAGAAGATGTTTGCCAAACACTACTCTAAAATATAACTGTAATTTGTTTGACTATCCACAACTGACAATGGGGATGGTGCAGGATCTGGCAGTATTTCTCTCTGTTGTGCATTGGGGTTGCCATAAATTGGGGGCTGACTGATGACAGCTAACAATAACAGCAAGGCCATATAAGGAGGTAAAAGGCAAAATAGTTTTTTTCTTATATTTCATCTTTGAAAATATCTACCCATAGAATTTTTATGTGCTTCTAAAGGTTTTTAGAGCCACGAATTCAGAACCTGACTATTGTCTAGGTCAGCAGTTGGCCAACTTTTTCTGTCAAGGGCCAGATAGTAAATATTTTCGTATATGTTTTAGGCATTGTGGGCCATATGATATCTGTTGCAAATACACAACTCATGTCAAGATTTGAAGTTAGATAGCCAGGCTCAAGAGCCCACACTCTTCACCTCTAAGAGCTTAGGAAGGTGGTAAAACCCAGATAGCAACAGTTTAAATAAATGATCCTTTAATAGGTATTGCTATTAAACCAGATTAGAGCTTGAGTCCTCATTTAAGAACTGTATGTATAAAGATTTTCAAGTAATGGCTTCAGGTTTCCACAAAAAAGTATTTCCCTCCAATGCAGATTCACCCCCTTAGGAATCTGCTCATAACTTTTATCTGTTCTCTGCATTCCTTCAGTTTAATCTTAACACGGCAGCCAGAATGATTCTATTAAAAAATAAGTCTGATCATATCATTACTCCTCTGCTGAAACCCTCCTATGGTTCCTTATCTCACTCAGAGTAAAAGCCAAAGTCCTCACAAAGATGCCCTGCGAGACCTAGCCCCTGTTACTTCTCTGGCTTTGCTTCTAGTTATTCTCCCCTTTGCTCACTGGGCTACACTCACCCTGACCTCCTTATTTATTCACTGAACATGCCAGACACACTCCTGCCTCAGGACCTTTGAACTATTTCCTCTGCATGGATTGTTATTCCTGAGATCTCTGCTTCATTCATTCCCTCACTCTCTCCAGATCTTTCTTCAAATGTCACCTTCTCAGTGGGCCTTCCCTGGAGGCCCTTTATAAAATGACTATACTCCACTTCCCCTCACCAACTATTATTGTTGTTGTTAGTTGCTGTCTTAGTCATCTAGTGCTGCTATAACAGAAATACCACAAGTGGATGGCTTTAACAAAGAGAAATTTATTTTCTCACAGTCTAAAAAACTAGAAGTCCAAATTCAGGGCATCGGCTCCCAGGGAAGACTTTCTCTCTCTGTGGGCTCTAGAGGAAGGTCCTTCTCATCAATCTTCCCCTGGACTAGGAGCTTCTCCAAGCAGGAACCCCAGTCCAAAGGACGTGTGCTTCTGCTCTTCATTCTTGATAATATGAGGTCCCCCCCACCCCTCTGTTTGCTTCTCTTTCCTTTTATCTCTTGTAAGATAAAAGGTGGTGCAGGCCACACCCCAGGAAACTCCCTTTACATTGGATCAGGGATGTGACCTTAATAAGGGTCTTACAATCCCACCCTAATCCTCTTTAACATAAAATTACAATCACAAAATGGAGGGCAACCACACAATACTGGGAATCATGGCCTAATCAAGTTGACACATATTTTGGGGGGACACAATTCAATCCATGATACCTTGAAGTCAGCTCTGATTCATGGTGACCTCATGTACAACAGAAAAAAATGTTGCCCTGTCCTGCACCATCTTCACAATTGTTGGTATGTTCAAGTACACTGTTGCAGCCACTGTGTATTTTGAGTGCCTTCCAACTAGGGGCTCATCTTCCAACACTATATCAAACAATATTCTCTTGTAATCCATAGGGTTTTCACTGGCTAATTTTCAGAAGTAGATCACTAGCCCTTTCTTCTTAGTCTGTCTTAGTTGGGAAGCTCTGCCGAAACCAGTCCGCAAAGAGTGACCCTGCTGGTATTTGAAATACCAGTGGCATAACTTCCAGCTCATAGCAACATGCAAGCTACCACATTACAACAAACTGACAGACAGATGGTGGTCCCCTATACACATCTCCTATCCTCATCAGACGTTTCTCCCCCCTCTTTAGTGCTTTTGACTATCTGATATGCTATAATTGATCTTTTATTATCTATCCTTTCCATTAGAATAAAAACTTAAAAAAAACAGAAAAAAAATGTCTGTTTTTTTGCTGCCATATATTCAGTACCTAAAACGGTATTTAGCATATAATAAAAATACCAAAAAAAAACCCCTGTTGCTGTCAAGTTGATTTCGACTTATAGCAACCCTATAGGACAGAGTAGAACTGCCCCATAGGATTTCCAAGGAACGGCTGATGGATTCGAACTGCTGACCTTTTGGATAGCAGCCATAGCTCACTGTAGCTCTTAACCACTGCACCACCAGGGCTCCAGCACATAATAGGTGCTCAGTAAATATTTGTTGAATGGATTAATTAATATATTGGGTTGTTGTATAAGATATCACTTACCAAAATGATTTTACTGCCAAAAAGAGTTTGAAACCCCTGCTTTAAGAGTGCAGGGCTTTCAAGAGTGACTCTGGACATGAGCCGCGTTCCCTGCTCGTCACATCTATGTCCACAATTTAGTTAGTCTTGAGAATTTCAGGTGTGCAGCTTGGTAGATTATATCTTCTTGGCTTCACAAAACTTGGCACTTTAAAAATCAATACTGTGTTATGCATTGTATATGTGGACAGATTATTTTTTAAATCCATAAATCTCTAAATCAGAAAAAAAAAAAGCTCCTTTTGGTGTGCTGCCCTTGATTAACTCAGAATGGAAAGAGAGAACCTGTCATTCTTTGTCAATCAGCTTAACACGTACTTGACAGCATGCAGTTACAGTGAAGGAGAGCCACATTACTGTGGTCTAGCAAACTTAATTGTAGATAAATAAAAGAACAGTCACCCAGCATGAGGGAAAAGAGAGAGAAACTCAACTGCACAGTGTTGTGTTTTTCCATCCATCAGCCTTCATTTGTCAGAGTCAGCCTGACAATATAGGCTGGAGAAGTCAGGCTCTAACACAGTATTGATTCTATTTCATTTTTCGTTCGTTGCTAGCCTTTTTAGCAAACAGTTTGTATGTGGAATGAGAGATGGTGCAGTTGATACATGTGACCAGAACACATTTATTTTAAAGGCTTACTTTGGTCTTTTCATCCCAAAAGCCATTTATATTTGTGTGTGTGTGTGTGTGTGTGTTTGTGTATTCTGTTTGTTTTGCTATAATGTTGTAATTGTCAGCTTTTACTGCAGTAACAAACAAGCCCATATTCCAGTGACTTATAACAGCAAACATTGATTTCTCACTCAAGTGTCTACAGATTAGCTACAGCTTTACTCCACACTGTGGGTGGACCTCAGGTCTTCTCCTCGATCTGGACTATGGGTCTGCTCCAAATGTCTTCTCATTCCAAAACCCAGGTTGAAAGAACAGCTCTTACATGGTAGATTATTCTCTCCTGGTGGTAAACAGGAAGAAGTTGTTGTTAAGTTCCCTCAAGTCGATTTCAGTTCATAGTGACCCCATGTGACAGAGTAGAATTTCCCCATAGGGTTTTCTAGGTTGTAGTTTTTATGGGAGCAGATAGCCAGATCTTTCTCCCAAAGAGCCACTGGGTGGATTCGAACCACTAACCTTTTCGTTAGCAGCCGAGCACTTAACCGTTGCAACACCAGGGCTCCTTAACAGGAAGAAGAAGACCTGGCAAGTCTTTAATTGACTTTAAAGACCCAGCTCAGAGCTGCTGCACAGTCACTTCTGGCCACAGTCCCTTGATCAAAGTGAGTCACATGGTCAAGCCCCAAATTAATGGGGAGAAGTATATTCATCCATAGCGCAGCTATATTCATAGAGGGAACGGATAATGCTGTAATGAACAAATTAATCAGTCACAGTATTTACAAATATTTTAGAATTTTATGGACTTCAAAATGCACTTTTTTACATTTTAACATCTCTGAAATTGAGGTATATCATACAATTGATAGTGTCTTCAAAGTATAATTTTTAACACATTCTTAGCAATACATAAAACTATAGTAGTCATTGCAACCAATAATATCGTAGACTTGATAAAAACAAAAACTTTTGATTGTGGCATTTGACAAAGTAGCCAACTGACAGGAAATACTCCATAAATAAGAAAACTCTAAGTGAATGAACATTTATGTTCGTTAAGGGAAAAGTCGTAATTTTTATCTTGAATTTCTTTATTTTCAGTAGCAGCATATTTATTCATTAAGACCAGCTTATATGAATGGAAAACTATGGATTAATAGTAGGTCTTTATATGTCTATCTATCTATCTATTCATATATTCATATATATTCATTTTTGAGAGATCAGTTAGAGTAAAAAAGCGTTATTTCCTTATTTAAAACCCTTTTGTGATTTCTCCTCTGAGATCCTGGGCAGTTGTAAAAGATCATTCTTTCCTGTGTCCTTCTACTCCTGCATCGTTTCTTCCCATTCCCCCACATGGCACCTCTACACTGCTTCTAGTTCCTGTCTTTGCATATACTGGATTCCCTCTTGAAATACGTTAGCTGGATTGTCCCCCCCACATGTCAACCAGGTTCATGAGCCGTTTCTGCTCCAAGCCTCTGTTCAAGCCTTTCCTCCTGACCCTGTTGTTGTCCTTCAATTATAGAACTGATCAGATCGTGCTCTATGGAACACTGCACACTGCTGGTTGTTGTACCTGTTGCACTCAAAGGTCGATACGTGCTTGTGTGTCTATATCTTTTACAAGGTGGACTACCTTATGCCTCTTAGGGTTTGCACTTCTTAACTCAGACCCTGAAACATAGTAAGCATTCAATAAATATTTGTCAGATGACTAAACAAATGAATAAATGAATGAATGTTGGAACATATGTGAAATGGCTGTTTATATCCTCCTTAGAGTGTGTTTCTTATATATGTATTATATTTGAAGGTTGGAAGTGGAGTACCCGGGTGGTGCAATAGTCAATGCGCTCAGCTGCTAACTGAGAGGCTGTAGGTTGGAATCCACCCAGAGACACCTCTGAAGAAAGGCGTGGTGATCTACTTCTAAAAAATCAGCCAGTGAAAACGCTACGGAGCACAGTTCTACTCTGACAAGCTTGGAGTCGGCATGAGTTGGGATTGACTCGAAGGCAAAGTTTTTTTGTGTTGTTTTTGTTTTTATGGTTAACCGAAACAAACCCATTGCTATTGAGTCAATTCCAACTTATGGTGACCCATGTGTTACAGAGTAGAATGGCTCCATATGGCTGTAATCTTCATGGAAGCAGATCACTAGGCCCTTCTTCTGCAGCACTACTGGGTGGGTTCGAGCTACCAACCTTTAGGTTGATAAACCATTTGCACCACCCAGGAACTTTCTTTTTAGAGTTAGTAATACATAAAATGAAGGAAAAGTAAATTTATTAAAAATAAGAAAGGGAAATAAAGCATGCTACAATCCTGTTTTACTATCCTTGTTGTTGTTATTAACTGTCATTGAGTCTGCCCCCAACTCATGGTGATTTTGTGAACATCAGAACAAAGTTGGCCTGTTCCATTGCAAATTGAACCATTATGATCCATAGAGTTTTCATTAGTTGATTTTCAGAAGTAGATTGCCAACCTTTTCTTCCTAGTCTGCCTTAATCTGGTAGTTCTGCTGAATCCTGTTCAGCATCATGACAATATACAAGCCACCACTGACAGATTCCCAGCATTGGCTGGTAATCGAAGCCGAGTTTCCTGCTTGGAAGGTGAGAACTCTACCACTGAACACGAATGACCCTATAAAGACAGAGTAAAACGGCCCCATAGGGCTTACTATCCTTAAGAAGACCCATTGCCATGGAGTTGATTCTGACTCATAGCGACCCTATAGGACAGAGTAGAACTACCCCACAGGGTTTCCAAAGAGCAGCTGGTAGATTTGACCTGCTGACCTTTTGGTTAGCAGCTGAGCTTTTAACCACTTCACCACCAGGGGGATATCAAATTTCTAGCTAAACACACACACATGCACGTGTGTACATGGATACATGCACGCACACACACACACACACACACACTCAGCTTACTATTGAATGAGAAATATAATGTTCAATAAATCAATTCTTAGAAAGTGCAAGTATATATTAATTTGCATACAACTTGCCACTTTCACCCTCAAAGGTTTTGTTTACTCTCTAGCCATTGTTTCACTGCTTGTCAGCTCAGAAACTGGCCAATGTTAGTAATGCTGTTTAATAAGAAAAAGCTAAGACTGAAGGTACTTTGAAAGTTACTCCATTTCAAAAACCTATTAGGGCTGGATTAAAAAATAGATAGTGATAGTCTCCTAGTGAGTGTTAATGAAGAGTTCTTCCATACTACCTAACTGATGCAAATTGTTTCCTTAAAATTATGCATGAGATTGTAGTGAATTTTCAGTACTATGATGAAACTAAAACTCTTTAAGTTTAGTTAGTAAGTACCGAAATGCTGTGACCGTTGTCCACATCGTAAGGGTCTTAACTCATGGTGCACAATCTTGCATTGCAGGAGATATTAAGAATAAGGCAGAGGGGGGAGAAAAGCCTAGATGAAAAATGTCCTATTATTAGAGGTGAGATTTTTTGTTGAAATCCCATGAAGACTTTCTGGTTGGAATGTTCTTTGAAGTTGAACACTTTCTACTTAAAAAAACCTGACCACTATAATTAGCTATGTTTCCGTTTTAGTTGTGGCCTTCTTCACCCTATCTTAAATCATATAAAGATGTGAGGCCATTTGTGAGATAAAAGGTTTACTCAAACCAGTTCTCCGACCTGTATATAAGAGGTTTGGCAATCATAAACGCACAAAGAGAAACCCTTGGAGCATTTTCAAAGCTATGTAGAAGTTTCTTTTTCTGTGTGAAGAAACAGGATTTTTTTTCTCGTTTACACCCTGGTAGGATATTGTGGAATGTATTGGAGTAATGAGTAGGGGAAAGAATTAACATGATATTAAGAAATGTATCTGCTCATCTAAGATACTCCACTGGTCCCACTCCATCTGGACCAGGGGAGAATGAAGAAAACCAAAGACACAAGGAAAAGATTAGTCCAAAGGACTAATGGACCACATCTGCCACAGCCTTCACCAAACTGAGTCCAGCGCAGCTAGATGGTGCCTGGATACCACCACTGACTGCTCTGACAGGGATCACAATAGAGGGTCCCAGACAGAGCTGGAGAAAAAATGTAGACCATGCTATAAACAACGGAGTAAGGAAGAAGATGAGAGTTTAGTGGAACACACTTCTGGGTTACAATCTCTGCCATTTGCAAGTTTAATGGTCTTGTACAATTGATCTAATTTCCCTCAGTTTCAGTATCTGTAAAATTTGATGATACCCTTTTTGCAGGACTCAAATATTAGGAAAATGTGTCTGAAAAGCACAGTGCTCGACACATGGTACACATTTAGCAACTGTGGCTTGTTAATATCATTTGAGCAGTTAATATCATTATAGTAGTGTGCTGGCATTTTCAGCACAGCTATGAATTTTAGCAGCATTCTCTTATCTTTGCGTAGACATGTGGTGTTGCTGGAGTTTTCTTTCTTTTTTTTATTGTGCTTTAAATGAAAGTTTACAGATCGAGTTAGTTTCTCATACAAAAGTTTATACACACACTGCTGTGTGACCCTAGTTGCTCTCCCCATACTGTGACAGCACACTCCTCCTTTCCACCCCGGATTTCCCATGTCCATTCAACCAGCTCCTGTCCCTTTCTGCCTTGGGATCTCACCTCGGGATGAGAGCTGCCCATTTAGACTCATGTATCTACTTGAGCTAAGAAGCACACTCTTCACAAGTATCATTTTATGTCTTATAGTCCAGTCTAATCTTTGTCTGAAGAGTTGGCTTTGGGAATGCTTTTAGTTTTGGCTAACAGAGAGTCTGGGGGCCATGTCTTCTGGGGTTCCTCCAGTCTCAGTCAGACCATTAAGTGTGGTCTTTTTACTAGAATTTGAGTTCTGCACCCCACTTTTCTCTGGCTCTGTCAGGGACTGTCTGTTGTGTTCCCTGTCAGGGAGGTCATTGGTAAGCCGGGCACCATCTATTTCTTCTGGTCTCAGGCTGATGGAGTCTCTGGTTTATGTGGCCCTTTCTGTCTCTTGGGCTAATGCTTCCCTTGTGACTTTGGTGTTCTTCATTCTCCTTTGCTCCAGGTAGGTTGGAACCAATTGATGCATCTTAGATGGCCACTCACTAGCTTTTAAGACCCCAGACACCACTCACCAAAGTGGGATGCAGAACATTTTCTAATAAACTTTGTTATGCTAATTAACCCAGATGTCCCCTGAAACCATGATCCCCAGACCCCTGTCCCTGCTACTCTGTCCCTTGAAGTGTTTGGTTGTATTCAGGAAATTTCTTAGCTTTTGGTTTAATCCAGTTGTGCTGACTTCCTTGCTGGGGTTTTCGTGTTTGTTTGCTTTTACATTTTTTCATGTTAAGTTTTATTTGCATGGAGGGATATCAAAATACTAATATTTATTTTACCTATTCTTTCATTTTTTCAGGATGATTATCACCTTCTTACAGTGTGTTTTTCTCACACTACTTAAGAAACATATACTAAAGAATATTTTAAGTAAATTTAATTAGATTTACTACAGCTGACTTTTCAAGCAATAATATTTGGCCCTGAATAACTAACCTATCTTTTAACTAATAAATTCACACTGCAAATAAATGTAGTGAGGTAAATTGTAGAAATTCATCTTCAAAATGGTCTTTCTAAAGTGATTTATCAAAGGCGCATGTAATTAGAGATCTAGTTCTGCAAAAATGTGCCAAGAGAAGTAACCACAAACAATTTAGAACTAAATATGGTTTCTTAGCCCATTGCTCTCTTTCTATAGGACCAAGAGTAAATCTCCTCCAGGTACCTAAACTCTTAATTATTTCACTGAATGATGAAGAGATGACAATAGTTAGGACGGAAACATTTCTATAGAGAAAAAATGATGTGACCTTGCAATGTTGGTTTATCAGAGGACTAAAGCTAGGGCTATTTAAAGAACAAAGCCCTAACTGGAGGGAGGGGCAGGTAGGGCCAGTGCCCTTGGTGATGTGTGTGTGGTGGGGTGGGGGGGGCGCCTCTTGAGGCAGGGTGCCAATTAGCAGTTTCTATTGGCCACAGGGCTGGATTAAGGCATGTGAGGGCCCTAACCACTGATAATCTGTGGTGCCCCTCCTCTGCTTACTCATGCATTTGAATGGGATATGTGAGTTATGTATATACGTGTGTGTGTGTGTGTGTGTGTGTGTGTGTGTGTGTGTGTGTTAGCTATCCATGGTGTAACTTCTTTTTAAATGTGAGTATAATATTAGCGATTGAACACAAAAGTAGAGTATGCCATTTTAGTGGAATGAGATGAACTGGATTATACAACTTTTAGTGGATACAGAGTACTAAGATTTTTACTACATATCACATTTTCTACAAAAAGAATAGTCCACATATTCTACAACAAAGAAAATGAGCCAGTGAACTTAGTTGTTTCAACCATCAATGTATAATTCTGTTGGTCTCCCGCAACGAATAACTGACTTTCACCAATTTTGCTTTGAATGACTCATACTTCAATTTTGATGCTTGTTTCATAATAAATGCTATAATTATAAATGAACAAATGAAAAGATGTCATAAAGGAAAATTTAATGATCAGAAAACAAATATTTCAGAAATTACTATGTTTTATTTTTAGATAGATCTTTTATCTTTAACATGTTATAATTAAAAACATTTCTTTCTGTTCCTTGCTCTTACAAATTTTTCAATGACTTCATCACAATTAAGCTGCCAAGCAATATCTACTTTCATAAATAATAAGGATAATGAATCAAGTCTTTCCTGAATCATTATCGTACGCTGAGGGTTTTTGAGTCTCTTTAGTGACGAAAATGAGCGTTCTGTTGTGCAGTTTGTCATCATTAATGTTAGGAATATGCATAAAGCAATTTCAGCATTGGGAAATACACAATGTATTTCATCTTCCATTATGGAATCATGCATTCCTACATAATTAAAATTTGTCTTTCCTGAATCTGTAAACTTAATTCTCATGTAAAAATGAAATTGTTGCACTTCTCTGTAAAGGTTCATATTTAAGTCATCGGGATAAGCCTGCAATAATTTCTTGGATGCCTTCATGCAGTCTTCATCAGGTACACCCACATTGTTTAAGAAAGAAAATCTATTTGATAGAACTTCACACATTTTTGCCCTTCTTTTCATGCAAGATTCAAGTGTGTCAATGATGGTGTAGTATGTGGTTATGTGAAATTGGCCTCCAACACTTAATACTTCTGGAGCACTTCCTTCATTTACTTCTTTCTTTCTAATGCATCCGTGATGGTGAGCTGCTTGATAATCAGTATTTGGCAGTATTTGTTGTGTTTTCAAAATTTTCAAAATCTGCTCTTAAAGTATGTAAGTACTCTGTGAATGACTGGTAGATATCTGTGCATGTCTTTAAATTTACTTTTGAATCTTGGAGAGCTTGACTCGTCCGATGAAAATGCTGCAATATATTATTCCACATAACCAATATAAACACATACTCTAGTGTTTGCATTTTGTTGGTAATGTTTTAGCTTCTCTTTTAGTATCTCCTTTTTGTGTCTTGTCTTCAGCAATATTTTCTAAGGCATCTAGAATCTGAGTATATGATTCCAGGATTGCCCTTGTTGCTATAGTATGCACTTCCCAACGTGTATTAGACAGACGTTTTAATACTCGATCATTGCCTAAATAAGTTTTAAGAACTGCCCATTGGTGAGTAGAGGCAGCAAAAAATGTGTAGAGTAACTGAAGGTATACCTAATCAGTCTGAAAGGAAAAGGAATATTTAATTTTTATCATATACAAAATTTATAAAATGTACACTTTATTTCTTTGTGGAAGTGTTCAACTTCCATAAAGGGAGATGTGTACATAATTGATGTAACAATAACATCAAATTTGTTTTGTGATTCATAACAATATCAATCAATTTCTTAAAAGAAAGTCAGTCTGAAGGGAAATTGAAAATAAAATACATTTATATAATTTTTATTATCTAAATATTCATTTAATTTATTTCCTTGAGGACTTGTTCAATTTCCTAACATGGAGATACATAAATATTCTGATAAAATATAAATGTAATGCTCTGATAAATGCCCTTTGTTACTTTCTTAGAAGATGAATGTAGAAATACACTCATTGTTGCAAAACAGAAACATACTTTGCACGATAAATATTGAATTTTGAGTCCTCTTGATGTGCCTAATAACTCATTTATTAGCATATATAGAGCAATATCAATCACTGTGCCCTGTTAAACAGACAATGAAAAATGAAACTCACTTGATACATAAATTAAAATTTTTCATGTTAGATAAATCTTAATATTTCCAGTATTTTTTGGAAGTTTGCTATTTAAGTATTACATTAAATTATTACCCATATTAGTATTATATTAAATGTATGCTAGATTGCATCTGCATGTATGCCAAACATATTTTAAAGTTAAAGTTATAAATATTATTGCTTACAAAACTTAGGACATAACTCTGTACATAAATGCTATACAGTTAAAAACTTGATTGAATTCATTGCAATAGTTGACTTCTTTGAGATTCCTCGCTTTTGTGCGTCATCTGGGACTGAAGTTCCCACTGGTTGTTTACTAGAATATGTGCAAGAGCATACCTTTGTGTTTGTATTATGGCAAAGAGCATTGCTAGCCCTCCTGGCTGGAGTTGCTGGATCAGCAGACGTGAATGTACAAGATGGTTCTCTCAAAATGGATCAAGATCTGTTATCTATTAATGTAATCCGTCCTTGCCCAGTAACCCCCGATGTTGGATCCAGTTGCATATCGGGGGAATGTAGCAAGAGTTAGACTGACAGCCCACCCCTACCTCTTGTTTATTAGAAAGAAATAGTATACTCTCAAGAGACCTGCTGAGATAAGGAATTTCACTTACACGGGAGGGGACCATAGGAGAGAGATGTGAACAAAGGTATTGAAGTGGTAGGGGCCTCAGCTTAAACAACCTTGCACGTGGGTGCCCTCTTGATCCTGCATGAACTTTATTTCCGGCTGGCATATTCTCATGCACTGGAGCTGGTGTAAATTTCACTTAGTGCCCTGCCAGTTCCCTTCTACTGCAGCACTCACTTTTCCTTGTGTCCTGTCTGCTTGGCATCTATGGGTCTTTGCTTTGGATAACTGGTGCTCCTGTTTTGCTGATGCCCTAAGCACGTGCTTACTTTGCTCATTGGGTAATCTGTCCCAGATTGACCGTCACAGTTTCCATCACCAGCTGTGAGAGATCATTCAGCAATTTAACACTAATTGCCATAAGGCCTATTTTCCGTAGTTAGGCCCCTACTAAAGAGAGAATATTTTACAAATACTGTGGACATTTCCGTTGGTACACTACCCTTTCCCTCAGCCCGCCTAGCAAGCACCTGCTTAGAACTTGGAACTCTAATTCTCTGGCTGCCGTATTGTCAGGCATGCTGCAGTTTCTGTTTGGCTAAACTACATCTGCCAATGAAAATTTCATGAATAAAATACTTGTGTTCCTTCCCTAAGGGAATTCCTAGTCAAATGCAGTCTCCTAACCCTGTCTATTTTCCAGTGCCTTCTGAATATTAGCATATATTCTTTGTGAACTTTGCTATTATTTATTTGTGATTAGAAGCTAGAGGACAGGAGAGAAGGGTGTTAGAATTAAGCATGGCTATAAAACTAAAAAACTGGTAAAATTATTAACCATTTATGGTCATTTTTGAAGATATAGAATTTATACTAGGGCTACACTTATAAATAATTTTAAAGGATGACAGACATATCCCCAACCTTCACAGAATACACTCTGCATTTGAACTTGTTACAATTTTGCAAGACTTAAAAAAAACATTTTCAGAATTCTTTTTTTTTATACATGGAGTTAATTAATAGTCTTAGAAATTTTGGTTTATTTCTTGCATAATTAATTATTATCCGTAAAGACTCTGTGTGTGTGTGTGTGAGTGCATATGTGTATTTTTAGTCCTTAATTTAACATTCCCATTCATTTGTTTGACTTAAGGCAGAAGCTAGAATACAAAATTATTATGGTTTCTCCCCATGTAAGCTATGTCTAGTAAGTTTATTTTTGCCTGAAACCTATCAGTTTTCAGAATTTTAAAAAGAGGAGTTTCTGGTAAATTTTTTGGTAGCATAATCTTATCTTCTACTCACCAAAAAAAAAAAAAACTATTAAATGTGAACTCCCCTTCATTTTTTTTTAACCTTCAATGAAGGATATATGCACTATTTGTATTGGTATTATTTCTTCGATCTCTTTGCTTATCTGTAACACATAACGTTGGTGACAACCCTCTTCATGTAATTTTCTCTTCACTTGGCTTTAGAGTTACCACACTGTCTTGTTTCCGCCCCTCCTGCTCTCTGCTCCTTCTCTCTGTCTTTTGTTGGTTCATCTTTCTTCTGTTATCCTGTAGAGGTAATTCTGGCCTCAGTTCTCTTCTCTCACTCTGCAAGTATCATTGTGACAGAAGAGAGACCTTCTGTGCTCACTCTATCTAAAATAGAGCCCACAGTCAGTCTCTCTAATCCTTACTCTGTTTCATCTTTCTTCATAGCATACATGTATATATACATATGTATATACATATTCACACACATACATTGTGTATGTATTTTATATATACTTATATATCATAAGTGTGTGTCTAAGGGCTGGAAATTTGTCCACCTGGTTGAGTGGTATATCCCAGGGTCTGGCACATAGTGGACTCTCAAAATTATTTGCTAAATATATTGAATGAAAGAATGAAAGGGATATCTTCCGATGACACACTTTGCTTTGTGATAACATAAGAAACATTGTTGTCAAATGCAAAAAATTTACTGTATAAATACCATGAAAAACTAATGTAATGTCAAAAGCATCAAATATAAATTATCTGTATTCTGTGTCAGAGGGACAAGTTAAATTTGTGGGACTCTGAGGAGAAGTTTATCATTCTATGCTCAATGAGTGAAGAAGAAATGAGAAGTGGGGGTGTTTAGAAGAAAGACTGAGTTTTTCTGTGGTAGCTTTCCATATTCATAGAAGTTGCTTATTTATTATGGGAAACATAGTCTTTCAACCTCTCCAGGGTTATTCTTCCATTAAAACTATAAACCAAAATTAAGACCTATTTACTTCAAGTACAATGATTTTAAAGTGCCTAATTTGATGTCCCACATTCAGGTACCTATAATTTAAAATATTTATTTGTTTGCTAAAACATTTGTATCTGTGGTCTTAGTTCCCTAGAGGACAATTAAATTACGTAAATATTCTGTCAAAGAAGAGAAATACCAAAGAAATGGAATTTTAGTTGAAAAGAAGCCAATGGAAAGATTGATCAGGTATAAATCAATTGCAATTAATCATGAAGTGTTTTCTTAAGCTTGTAATAACCTATACATAAAGATGTAAAATTTTTTAAAATACTAATTAAAGTAAATCATCCAGAAGAGGAATAGACTTTGTATTTAACTCTAGAAAATTATTAAATTAGAAAAAAATTGTACCATGAAAATATTCAATTGTCTGCATGAACAAATGTCTCTTTTAATGAACAGACTAATTCAATACCTACAGTCTAAAAATGCAACAGTATGAATTTGCCCATTCAACAAATTTTAATTTAGTACCTACTATATGGTGAGTCAGAGTTGACCTGACGGCAACAGGTTTTTTTTGTTTTTGTTTTTTTTTTAATGTGCTAGTCGGGGCCCTGGTGGCCCAGTGGTTAAGAGCTATTGCTGCTAACCAAAATGTCGGCAGTTCAAATCCACCAGCCGCTATTGGAAACTCTAGGGGGCAGTTCTACTCTGTCCTATAGGGTGGTTCGCTGTGAGTTAGAATCGACTGGACAACAACGGGTTTATGTGCTAGGCACTGCCAAGGATAAAATGAGTGAACAAGGTATATATATATGGTCTGTTGTCATAGAGCATAGGTCTAGAGGGATGCACAAATTCATTGGTGTTGATTGTGGATCCAAGTGAAATGAAATCCTTGACAACGTCAATCTTTTCTCCATTGATCATGATGTTGCTTATTGATCCAGTTGTGAGGATTTTTGTTTGCTTTATGTTGAGGTGTAATCCATACTGAAGGCTGTAGTGCTCGATCTTCATCAGCAAATGCTTTAAGTCCTCTTTGTTTTCAGCAAGCAAGGTTGTGTCATCTCCATATCACGGGTTGTTAATGAATCCTCCTCCAATCCCAATGCCTAGTTCTTCATATAGACCAGCTTCTCGGATTATTTGCTCAGCATACAGATTGAATAAGTATGGTGGAAGGATACAACCCTGACACACACCTTTCCTGATTTTAAACCACTCAGTATCCCCTTGTTTTGTTCAAACAACTGCCTCTTGGTCTATGTACAGGTTCCACATGAGCACAATTAAATGTTCTAGACTTCCCATTCTTCACAATGTTATTGAAAATTTGGTATGCTCCACACACTCAAATGCCTTTGCATAGTCAATAAAACACAGGTAAACATCTTTCTGCTATTCTAATGCATTCAGCCAATATCCATCTGACATCAGCAATGATATCCCTCCTTTCACATCCTCTTCTGAATCCGGCTTCAATTTCTGGCAGTTCCCTGTCGATGTACTGCTGGAACTATTTTTGAATTATCTTCAGCAAAATTTTACTTGCGTGTGATATATATTATTCGATAATTTCTGCATTCTGTTGGATCACCTTTCTTTAGAATAGGCACAAATATGGATCTCTTCCAGTCATTTGGCCAGGTAGCTGTCTTCTAAATTTCTTGGCATAGACAAGTGTGCACCTCCAGTGCTGCATCCATTTGTTGAAACATCTCAATTGGTATTCCGTCAATTCCTGGAGTCTTGTTTTTTGCCAATACCTTCAGTGCAGCTTGAATTTCTTCCTTCAATACCATCGGTTCTTGATCATATGCTACCTCCGGAAATGGTTGAATATCGACCAATTCTTTTTGGTACAGTGACTCTATGTATTCCTCCATCTTCTTTTGATGCTTCCAGCGGCATTCAATGTTTTTCCCACAGGGTCCTTCAAAATTGCAACTCTAGGCTTGAATTTTTTCTTCAGTTCTTTCAGCTTGAGAAATGCTGAGAGTGTTCTTCCCTTTTGGTTTCCTAACTCCAGGTCTTTGCACATTTCATTATAATACTTTACTCTGTTTTCTCGAGATACCTTTTGAAATATTTTGTTCAGTTCTTTTCTATGGCCATATCTTCCATTCACTTTAGCTATTCTACGTGGAAGAGCAAGTTTTAGAGTCTCTTATGACATCCATTTTGGTCGTTTCTTTCTTTCTTGTCTTTTTAATGACCTTTTGCTTTCTTCATGTATGAAGTCCTATCATACATCATGCTAACACCAATAATGTAGTCTATGGCAGTGAAGGGGCTAATCAGACAACTTTGTCTATTATCAGTATCAGTGAATATCACAACTGAAGTCCCTGGTCCTCAAGTGTAAAAATAGAAAATAGTGCTTTATCTTAGATAAACAAATACACAATGAGTATTAGTAACACTGCTTAAAGTTAACTCATCATTTTACATGTGTAATGTGCATGTATATAATTTTAAATGTATAATTTAGCACATTTGCATGGAGCTGAGCTTGGTAACTTATGGTATACATGCAAGCACACAATGTATTTGGAAAAATGCAGTTATAATTTTCCTTTTCTTAAATCATTTTCACCTTGCTAAGAATATGCTCTTTACTCCTTTAGAGCAATATATTTTTATTTCCTCTCTTAAAGTACTTTTTATAATTTATTTTATTTTTGTTGTTGTTGTTGAGTTGTTTAGAATATACACAGCAACACATCATGCAATTCAGCAGTTTCTACATGTACAATTCAGTGACACTGATTACATTCTTCAAGTTGTGCATTCTCATCTTCCTTTTCTGAGTTGTTCCTCCCTCGTTAACATAAACTTACTGTCCCCTAAGTTCCCCTGTAATCTTCCGAGTTGCTGTTGTTAATTTGATCCCATATAGATAGTTCTTAAAATAGCATAATTCTCAAGGCAGACATTCTTTACTAGATAAACTAAACTATTGTTTGGTTTTAAGAAGACTTCAGGGATATATTGGTTTAAGGTTTAAAGATTATCTTAGAGCAATTATTTCAGGGGTTCATCTAGCCTCCATGGCTCCAGAAAGACTGGATTCCTTGAGAATTTGAAATTCTGTTCTTCATTTTCCCCTTTTTGATCAGGATCCTTGAAACCATGTAACCAGTCATGTAATCAGTCAGCCACTATATCTTAAACTTAAGAGACATTTTGCAAATGGGACATTTAATGGTAGATTTATAGTGACTGCAAACCTATGAGAAATCCAGTGCCTAAAGCGAGATGTTTCCCATTCCTGATCTGAGATCAGAGCTGTTTCTACCTCTACCAAAGAATTATAGTCATTCATTCTTGGTAATGAGTACACTTTGCAGGAATGATGCCTGTACCTGGTGTCTTAGTCATCTAGTGCTGCTACAATAGAAATACCACAAGGGGATGGCTTTGACAAACAGAAATTTATTCTCTCACAGTTTAGGAGGCTAGAAGTCTGAATTCAGGGTCCCAACTCCAGGGGAAGGCTTTCTTTCTCTGTCAGCTCTGGAGGAAGGTTCTTGTCATTAGTCTTTCCCTGGGTCTAAGAGTTTCTCAGCACAGGGACCCTGAGTCCAACGGACACAATCTACTCCTGGCTCTTCTTTCTTGGTGGTAGGAGGTCCTCCCTCCTCTCTGCTTGCTTCTCTCTTTTACATCTCAAAAGAGATTGACTCAAGATACAACCTGATCCTGTAGATTGTGTCCTGCCTTGTTAACATAACTACCTCAAATCCTGCCTCATTAACATCATAGAGGCTAGGACTTACAACACATAGGTAGTTGCATCAGATCACAAAATGGAGGGCAACCACACAGTACTGGGAATCATGGCTTAGCCAAGTTGATACACATTTTTTGGGGACACAATTCAATCCATAATGCCTGGTAATGGGTAGTAAAACCACAAAGCAGCAGTTCTCCAAGAGTGAAGTGGTTAAGCTCCTGTTCTAAAAGAACTGAGATTTGCACACATACCCATTAACACACAGGGTTGAGTCTTATTATTATGGACACTTTTGACCAAAGTTGTCTCTTGCCTACTGGTATTTATTTTAATAAGTACTGAAGAAACAGCCCCTCTCAAGAGCATTTGAGGAATACCCACAAGTTGCAAGATGCCCTACTATACAATTTGAGACTACAGTAATTTGGGTTCATGGCACTCCCTGCCCTGATGGGCTGAGAGAGAACAGATATAAATACAGTATATCAGGAACCAATGGCATGAAGACACATACACAGAGCAGAGCTGGGAGTCTATGAGGTAGGTGAGGGAGGAAGAAAGATATGGGTTAATTAGGAGTTGCTATCTGGGGAAGATTGCCAAGGCCCTGACTGATGCCTGATGTTGATTAATCAATATTCTATCCTAGTGGTTAACAAGTGTTCCGTCCCAGAAGTCTTCTGTAATACTTAACTCCACTTCCTTCAGCTTCAATTTATGCTCATTTCTTTTGTTCTCTTTTCAAGAGAGCTAGACAGCAGCCAGTCTAGCTGCTGAATATAACAAAGCACTTTATATTCATGTATCTAACGTTGTTTTTTTTCTATCATGCTTCAGTCCTCTCCAGACATGGGAAAACAAACAAACAAACAAAAATTAATTTAATCTTTCCTCAAAAGGCCTATTTAATTTGACTGGTTAATAGTTAATAAGTTTTGATACTGTTCTTTAAGTATTTACTCTTTGGAGAGAAATTTAATAATTTCAACAATGATACGGAAAGAATTATTTGATTTCTATTTTGAAAAACAGTTTTGGATCTGAATCCCAAAAGAAAATCTTGTTAAAATAAGAAGTTTGTAGGATAAAGTGAACATTAGTATTACCAAGATTATTTAAGCTAACAATAGTTTTTATCCATATTAATTGTATGCATAAATTATAACCCATTATTGCATTTTAATTTTTTGAAAAATAGTATCTATGTACCTATATAACAGTATTACAATATAATTCAACAAGATTTTGGGTTAATTTTTTGTTTATTTTAGTGCGTTTCATAAAGACCTCTATTTCTTTCCTGTGCACCAAAAGCTACTTTTTCATGCCCTTGTATTCCATGCAGAAATTGATCTGCAATACATGTGGAGTCTCCAAGGGTATATTTAAATTTAGTAATTTTATTGCTAACTGTGAAGTTAATCTGCACTGTATGGGTTCTTTTCCCCAGGAAACTGAAGTAGCAGTTCAAGCTAAGCAGCTGGATGTGGAAAGGATTTTGTCTAAAGGAGAGCATTTGTACAAGGAAAAACCAGCCACTCAGCCAGTGAAGGTAATGAAGCAACTTCTAGCAATATCCATTACCTCATAATAGATTATGCTTCCCCTTTTGTACATTTGCCATTGACGTGGTCTATTTGTAATCAATGAAATAACTTGTAAATTAGGATATTTTGATCAAAAAGACAGCTCTGCGATACGAGGCAGAGCTGTCTTTTTGATCAAAATATCCTATTTATATATCGTGATCTTAAGGCTATTAACGAGTCATTGCATCAAAGGACTTGTTTCTGTCCTGGTGTGCTGCCATCAATTCAAAAAGTAGTCCCACCTTCAAGGTAGATTAAATTCTTTGGGGCTTTATTGCTTTGCTTGCCAGCCTTGATGTTTTTTCATATTGTTTGGCTTAATTCAAATCAAGCTACTGCATCATACTGTCTGTCTTCAAGAGCTGTAAAGAATCACAATATGGTCTGTGACCTTTCTTTTCTCTGTTGCTCTTTCTTATGAAAGGAAAAATCAGCATTCGGGCTTCAGTATTTTATTGGGTCAAGAATTTGTAGTGAAATGTCATGTAATTGCTTCTCTCTCTTTGGTAAAAAGCCAGCCTGGGAGAAAGCTTTCTAGTTCTTTACCCTCTTTCGTGTGCATTTTGAAGTCTGAGACACATTTATTCACAGGTTATTACATGAGGAGAGAAATGGAAAGTCGGGTCAGTTTTCAAGAAATGGCTTATCAATGGCTTCCATTTGCAAATGAGAGTGCAGCGATAAATAAACGTTAGGTATAAGTTACCTTATTTTCTGTACCTGACCAAAATTATAATGGCTCCCATTATGATGAAAGTTCCCAGGAACCTGTAATGGTGGCTGTTTATTGATCAGTCCTGGTTTCTCTGGCTAATGTTGCAGGCTGAGATTTAGTGAGCCTCACCTTCATGTTTAAAACTGCTCTAAAACATTGCAGGTCAATAACCTCATCATATAGAACCAGTTTGTCCTTGCAAACAACATTACCATGACTTACACTCTGTCTCTCAGGTCACCGCTTAGTTTCCCTTTTGCTTGGCCCGAGACTCATTTCTAGGAAATTGTTTTCCTTACAGTTTACAAGGGACTTTTCCTTTGGTAAATTTCAAGTTTTAGCCTGAACATTATGCCCAAACACCAGATACTGAAAGACACTGGTTTCTCTGTAAATATCGCTATACATTTATTCTGCAATACATTATCCCCACTCCTAAAATCCAGAGAAAACAATTTTATAAACTAACAATAATATGTTTAGTATTTAGAATTGGAAATCTTAGAGAAAGTTCCGAAAGCAACAAATCTCAGGATTTTCTCTGATGCTCTAAAGAAAGCCAGTCCCCAAGCAGATACTCCCCTTTCTTAGTTGACAGGGTGACTGTCTTTGTAGGCAGCAATGAAATGGAGAAATGGGTCATTGCATAGGTCTAGTTTATCTACTCTTGGTTGATCCTCAAAGACCTTATATTTCATATAACAATGAGCCAGGCTTTGCCATCAATTGTTACAGATTACAAATATGCATTTAATGTGGCTTTCACTCTTGTACTTTTACAAAAGACAGAGGGAAAATTTGTAACTAAAATAGATGAGAAAAAATTTGCTCTCATTTTGTATAAAATAGTCCAAGCAGTTGAAGCTAGTTTAGTACACAATCACCCACACCTTCAACTCTTGGGCCACTTTGAGATCAGAACTGGGACCTGCCGTGCCTAAGCATATCTATTTTTTACTGTTGCATTAGTGGTATAAAAAGGGGAATTAGCTTTCTGAAATAAAAGGGAGAACAAAAAGATATCAATGCCCTTTCTCTTTCACATTCTTTAAAACAATTTTGTAAGAGTGCCAGGTGGCACAAACAGTTAAGTGCTCGACAACTAGCTAGAAGTTTGGCTATTTGAACCCACCCAGAGGCACCTCAGAAGAAAGGCTTGGTGATCCACTTCTGAAAGGTCACAGCCTTGATAACCCTATGGAGCACACAGTTCTACTCTGACATACATGGTGTCTCCATGAGTTAGAATTTGCTTGATGGCAACAAACAACAAAAACCATTTTGTAGCAGTTAGCACTGTTCTTTCCTTCTTTTCTCCCACCTTTCTTCCCCTTTTCCTCTCAAGTCAGCTCATTTGGTAGAAGAAGAAATTAAATGAAAACTCATTCCCATTCTAATACTTCTCCCTTGGGTTTGGAGAAGAATAAACTTATCAAGTTAATAGTGGCAAAAGGAAAAGATTGATTTGGGAGATTTTGAGGGAGGAGAGGAGAGATGACTCACACGCAACTTTTGAAATGAACCAAGACCTTGGAAACAACTGAAGATTATCTGGGGTTTGTGGTAGCCTGAACATGAAAACAAACAAACAAACAAATCCGTTGCGTCAAGTTGATTCCAACCCGTAGCGACCCTATAGGACAGAGTATAACTGCCCCATGGGGTTTTCAAGGCTGTACACCTTTAAGGAAGCAGACTGCCACATCTTTCTCCCGCTGAGCAGGTGGTGGGTTCTAACTGCCGACCTTTTGGTTAGCAGCCCAGCCTTAAGCACTGAGGTACCAAGGGCTCACTAGCCTGAACACTAACCAAAAAAAACTAAACCCGTTGCTGTCGAGTCAATACTGACTCATAGCGACCTTATAGGACAAAGTAGAACTGTCCCATAGGGTTAACTGTTAGCAGCTGAGCGCTTAACCACCGTGCCACCGGGGCTCACTAGCCTGAACATTAGAGGCTCAAAAACAGCCTCAGAGTTTAGAACATGGAACCCAGAAATACAAGGCCGAAAGCTGTGAGGGCTGTTTAAATCTCAGCATGGATCAAAAACCTCTATTTAAAGGTTAGGGATGATTTTTTTTCTTGAAGATCTATTGCTCTGATAGTAAATGAGCAAAGCTGTTTTGCAACTTTGATTCCATATATATCAAAAAATTTTAAATGTGCTATTCCTAATGCCTCTTCTCACGAACTCTTAGCTTTCACTTCCCTTAATAGAAGGGAAAAGGATCTGAATGACCTGCGGTGTATTTTAAGGAGAGAATTCATTTTTGCTTCCTGGGGAAGGAACGTTAGGAAACTGTAACAATCACGAAGAAAGTGATATTCTTAAAAAAGAGCCGGTATTTAAATTGATGATTAGTATTTCCATCAGTTACAGACACTCTAATTTAGGACACATCAGAGAATAATTCTGTTTCTTAGGAAATTGACTGTCTATTGGCACCTCCACATTCTGCATTAGACAGCCTGTCTGTTCACATCCCACACTTACCTCCCAAGCTCTGTCCTGATTGGAAGCCAGGCTTATCCCTGCTCAATTTCCTTCCTTTTATGTCTCTTCTTTACTTCATCAGCTTCTCTAGGCTTTCCTTAATTTTCAAAGAAGGTAAAATATTAGTTTCTTTTTTAATCTCTGACTCACCAACTTATTTCTTATGTTCTTTTTTTTTTTAATTCTACATTAGGTGAAGGTTTACAGAACAAATAGTTTCTCATTAAACAATCAGTACACATATTGTTTTACGACTGGTTAACAACCCCACCACATGTCAACACGCTCCCTTCTTGGCCTTTTTTTTTTTTTTTTTTTTGGTGAAAATATACATAGCCAAAGATATA
>NW_004444095.1:1753043-1757951 GCF_000243295.1 Trichechus manatus latirostris | reverse complement strand
GACTAATCTTTTCCTTGTATCCTGTTCTCTTCATTCTCCCTTGCTCCCAAAGGGATGAGACGAGTGGAGTATCTTAGATGGCTGCTCACAGGCTTTTAAGACCCCAGACACTACTCACCAAGGTAGAATGTAGAGCATTGTCTTTATAAGCTGTGCATGCCAACTGAGCTAGATGTTCTCCCAGACCATGGTCCCCACAGCCTTCCACCCAGCAATTCAGTCCCTCAGGGAGTTTGGATGTGTCTGTGGAGCTTCCATGACGTTTCCTTGTACAAATTGTGCTGGTTTCCCCAGTATTGTGTACTGCCTTACCCTTCCCCAAAGTCACCACTTATCTATTGTCTATTTAGTATTCCCCCCCACCCCTCTCATCCCTCGTAACCAACAAAGATTGTTTCTTTTTGTGTGTAAAGTTGCATATTAGTCTAAAGCAACCTCAAAAGATGTGAATTTTCGATGCTTACCGAAGTTATCTGATAGAAGTGGTTAAAAAAAAAAGAGGTGAAGAAAGTCAATAAACCATTAGCAATTACTCCTAGGGTACAACCTCATCATCACCAGTGGTGGAGGTCATTGTAAACACATGTTTTAAAGATCATTTTTAAAAGCAACCCCATAAGTTTTTCTGTTAAGGAGATCAAGAATATCTAAGAAAAATGAGAAGATCAACTCTTCTAATATTTTGTGAATGACTATTGAGGCTTGTGATAAAAATTCCAATGATAGCATCGAGTAAATGAAAAATGGCCCTGTTGACAGCTGTGATGCTGTGATGATCCCATTAAATATTAAAAAAGAAGTCACAGAAAATAAACTAGACAGAGACAAGGCCACTCCATGGCCATGTTTGGAACAAGACAGAGACAAGGCCACTCTGCTATCACAAAAATGACTAATATAAGGTACTGCTTTGCCTTTAACAGTGACAGCTCTAGCCCTGCTTTAATCCTCTCACCTTCTAGATAAAATTTATTAAGAGACCCAGTCACCAAATTGATTGTTTCTTGACAGCATCTAATCCAAAGATGGCTTCTACTTCCCTAATTGCTCTTTAGAATCTCCCAGCCCATACCTAAACCCTGTAAGAAGCTCTTCCCAACTCCCTTTTACTGAGATGCCCCACAAGTTCTCTGCAGTACTTTCTCCCTTACTGCAGTAAGATAAATAAACCCAACTTTTTGATTATAGTTATGTTCTTAGTGATCTTTGGTCAGTGGGCTTTAACAGTATCATACATGGATTCAAACACAGCCATATCACAAATAATTGAGAAGAATAACTATGAGCTCTAGAATTCTGGAAGATACATAGGAAGAGCTTGATGAAATTGTTTCATAAATTATAAATGTGGCAAACACAGTATTTCTAAATGTGTGTGTTTTTTAAATAAAATATGAGATTTTAAATATGTAAGTGCTACTCAATTAAGAAATTAAATATCATTATACATTTGATACCCCTAAATGTTTATATTTCAACTTGCCCAAAAATCTATTAAAGATTAATAAGATAATCTTTAATATATAATTAAGATAATTAAAATTTATCTTCTCATTGGGTAAGGTGGACTCTCCATATAATCAGATATATGTGATTAGCAATTATAACCTCCTATAATCTAAGACTGTTTCCTCAATGATAAAACAAACTGACATTTTTAAAAACTGAAATGCTGCTACTCATGTAATAATAAACTATAAAATCCCTCTTACTGTGTTACCTCCTCCTATAAGTCCTCTCCCAACTTTTTCTACTATCATTGACACATGACTTTGTGCTCACCCAATGAGTTAGTCAAAATGAATTTGTTCGTGTTGGATGACAGGTTTACGTTTGTTAACCTTCTGTTGATTTCTGATGCTACAAAAAACTTGCGTCAGGTAAATGAGATCATATGCATGATAGATGGTTTACAAAATCCAGATATTACTATTATTGTAATAATACTTAAATGGGCAACATATTGACCAATAAGACACCACTCCACCTGCTGTACCATATATAAGTATTCGGACACATATTTATTGTGAATAATGCATTAAACATTGTCAGATAAAAAATAAACCCTAAGGAAGTTCTTGGAAATGTTAAGATATTGATGTTGGAAGTAGAACAAACTCATTGGGAAGAAGAAACAAAAAGCAAAAAACAGCTTAATCTAGTTAATTAAAAACAAAACAGCTGGGAAAATGAAACATCCCTGGTTGTGATTGACTGTAATCGAAAATGACTAATGATGCTGTCATTTTGCAGCCTATATCTGAGGAAATGATGCTTGGAAGATTATAATTGCCCCCTTGACCATTTTTCCACAGTAATTATTTTGTGTAAAGGTTGGGGTGGAACACTTTGGCCAAATACAGAAGGTTCGCCATACCTTACTTGTACTATTACATTTAAAAAGAATTCCAAGAGCAGTAAGTTAAATACAGTATTAGATTCATGTTAGAAATTTTTTTTCTGATAATCTAAAACATTAGCAAAGCACACCAGCTAGTTTCATGTTATCACTTCAGCAAGTAATCAAGATATTTCAAATGCCATTAATGCTCTCAGTTCTAACACAAGAAAAACAGCATAAGTCTTTTAAAATACACAAATACGTTTAGAAAATTGTAACAGAGAGAGTAGCTTTCCAGGTTAAGTTAAAGAATGAATATGAATAGAAGGAATAAGTATCTAAATGCTTAAGTGCAACAGGGAGTTTCCATAAACAATTTTAAAAACCAAATAACAAATGGTTTATTTCTTTTGTAGTTGTTGATATTGTTATTGCTGATGGCAGTTGTTTTTGTTGCTTTTAACTGCTGAATGAGGTGCTATTGAGGATCTAGTTATTACTCTGTGGAAAATGTAACATATTAAAAGTGATTCCAACAACAGCATTGTCATAAATTATTGTTATAACCTAAGGCATAACTTCAACAAAATTTTATACAATTTCCAACTTATCCAACCAATCTTCAACACTTTCTGAGGAATAATACATACAGGAAATTAAAGTGTGTGAGTGTGTGTGTGTGTGTGCATGTGTGTGTGTGAGAGAGAGAGAGAGAGGCAGAAAGCAAAACAAGAGTACTTTATTCTTCAACCGTACTATTCTAAAATTTCTCTAGTAATCTTGTGTTAGATATCAAGTACCACATTTGTCATTAGTGGAGCTGTCTCATATTATATATGTGGCCTTTAACAGAAAGTCCTCAAAGAACATAAGAAGACTTCTGGGCAACATGGCACTATAGGCAGAAGCACGCTGTCCCTCCACAGCAAAGATCAGAAAAAACTAAGCCGAACAGAGAAATCGGCAATCCTGAAACCCTAAGCATCAAATGAAGAGATAAAGAACTCAGCCAAGCACCGAATGGAATAGGAAACTGACAGAGAACAGAGAGCAAGGAGAGATACATACAGAGTTCCCTATCAGCTAATGCAGCACAGACTCTCCATCTTGGACTCCTATCAGAGACCAGCGAACAGGGGGTACGAGAAAGTAGCTTCATGGAGCTTCCAGCAGGAGACAGAACAACCAGTAACCAGAGATATACCCTTTCCCAGCCTGCACCCTTCTTCACCCCCACTCGGCCTCCACTGCTTCCTGTGGCCACAGTCTTTTGGCTGGGAAGCACCGACTTCACCCCAGTGCTGCTTGGATTCTACCTGATAACACTAGCTGGCTCCCTAAGTGCCATTTGTTGGCTGTAGATGTTGCTTTTTTCTGCTTCTTTAGATTTCTTCCTTACCTCTCACCACCTCCCCCTCCTTTCTCTCAAATACCTGGCTCAATGCGCCATCTTTGCTTCTTCCTGAAAGGCTGTGAAACTCTGCTTGAATGTGAGACTGCTTCCCAGCCCATGCTGCCATGCTGATGGGATCCTGGGGCTTTTTGTTTGTTTGTTTTGAATTGTTTGTTTTCCTTTTCTTTTCTCGAATTGGGAGCCCGTTATAGCCAGGCAGTACTGCGCAGCTTGGGACCTACCCCCACCCCCGCCAGAATGCGCAGAATTGCACAGGGATCCCTGAGGACATTTCTTTTTTCTTGGGTTTTTTTTTGGAGTTTTTCTTGTTCTTTTTTTTAATTTGTTTGTTTTGTTTTCTTTTCCCTCTTTTTCCCTTTTTGTCTTTCTTAATTACTCAGTTTCTCGTCTCTCTATACTTTCCGTCTCTTCCTGTCCCGTGAATACCTGGCACTGAGTCACACCTCTACCCTTCTAGCCAGGCTGTACTTCACAGCCCAGGAGCAACTTCCCCAGACCTCGCAGCCACACTGGTGGGATCCCTGGGAGCTTCACTTTTCTTTTTTCTTTCTAATTTTTATTCATTTTTTTCTTCTTCTTCTCCTTTTCCTTTTCTCCATTTTATAGTCTCTCATCTCTCCACTCCAACGGCAAGCTCCACTAGCACTATTTTTGTTTGTTTGTATGTTTTTGGCTCCTGTTCCTCTCTCCTCTCTCCCATAACCATCTTAGCTCCACATATCACACGCACCCCCCTCCATCCTGCCTATCTGCACCATGCAGTGAACATCAAACCACCAAGCAGCCCAGGCACGGCCTACCATACGGTCCTACAATAGGAAGAGCAATGAAAAAAAATCAATTACATGGAAACTGAACAACACCCTGCTTACACATCACTGGGTAATAGAAGAAATCAGAGATGGAATAAAAAAATTCCAGAATCAAATGAGAATGAAAACACATCATACCAAAACCTTTGGGACACAGCAAAGGCAGTCCTCAGGGGACAATTTAAAGCAATAGATACACACATCAAAAAAGAAGAGAGGGACAAAATCAAAACATTACCTACACAACTCAAACAAATAGAAAGAGAACAGCAAAAAAAGCCCTTAGCCACCAGAAGAAAGGAAATAATAAAGATCAGAGCAGAAATAAATGAAATAGAGAA
>NW_004444095.1:1690072-1749340 GCF_000243295.1 Trichechus manatus latirostris | reverse complement strand
ATGTTGTGGGGTTGTTAACCAATGTCATAGAACAATATGTGTACTAGTGTTTCATGAGAAACTTTGTTATGTAAACCTTCATCTAAAGTACAATTAAAAAAATGAAATCCTTGATAATTTCAATCTTTTCTCTGTTTATCATGATGTTGCTATTGGTCCAGATTTACTGGCCTAAAGGAGACCGGAGAAACCCCTAGAGTAAACCTTCATCTAAAGTGAGAATAGCAGCACAACTGGAAGAATGTAATTGATGTCACTGAATTGTGCATGTAGAAATTTTTGAAATGGTGTAACTTTGGCTATGTATATTCTCACCACAAAAAAAAAAAAGTCAAGAAGGGAGTGTGTTGACATGTCGTGGGGTTGTTAACCAATGTCATAAAACAATATGTGTAATGACTGTTCAATGAGAAACTATTTGTTCTGTAAACCTTCACCTAAAGTACAATTAAAAAAAGATGCTACAATGAAAAAAAAAAAAACCCATATAATGAAACTAAGTTTGCCACTTAAAATGATTTCAATGTTTCTGCCTGTTGAGTAAAATATGAATTTGGAACTTCTGTGAGAAAAGCCTGTGACCTTCAATTGATTTAGCAAATTCAAAGTTTAAAAATTCTGGGACTCTAGTCAAGAATAGGATTTGATAACTATTAACCCGCTGATTTTATAATTGAAAATGTTGTCATTTAAACATGTATTTAATGCCTTTATTTTGGTTATATGTTATTAACACATATAGCAAACCATTACCTTTTACAGATTTTTATTAAGTATTTTATTAAGTATTGCTTAAAGTTTATTATGTAAAGAACACTGCACTAGATACTGCAGTCAAATATTTTTTGCCACCCGAAATAATAATCAGCCTAATAGAAAAGATGGGAGAAGGGAAAATATGGGTGCATGCCAGAGAGCCAAAATTAAAGCAAAACCCAACAAAACAGAACTTCCATACTAGCTAAACAATTAATGTCAATTGTAAAGTACACCAGATTCTTGAAGAAGTTGTAAGAGTGTTTTTGTGAGTAGCCCAGTCAAAACCTGTGGTTATTGTATAAGTGATCTTATTTGCTCTTACTTATGAAAGGTCAGGGAATATACCTTTCTAAGTTTATTGTACTTTTGATCCATGGAAATAACTTCAGATGTTTGTGGTGCATTGGATGGTACTCCTTAATTAAAAAAAAAATCCACTTCTACCTTTAAAATTACAGTAACACCTCATTTATCCATCTGAAATTAACAGTGGGCAAGATAACATTTGAGTAAGTGGATAGACTGCTCAAGTTTATATATTAATAAAAGGGAAATTGAATTATACAAACATGTAATTTTCTAGGTAACCAAAACCTAGTCCTTTAAGCACTGAAATATTTTTATTGAAGCTATTTTAATGAAAACTTTTATTGACTATCTTCTGTTTTGATTCATTAACCAGTGCATAATAACTAACCAACAATTTTATAGTACTTTACAGTTCACTGAGTTCTTTTCACATAAAATATCTCATTTAGTTTCTCCAACAAAGCTATGAGTTAGGTGGTAGTGTTATATCCGCGTTTCAAGGATGATAAATCTGAGTGACCTATCTAATTTGACAAGGATCACACAACCAGTAGTAATGAATTAGGACTAAAATCCAAAACTGCTGATTCTAAATCCCAACGTAATTTAAACTTTTCTTAATTTTTCAGAGCATCAGTTATTGTTCTGTTTAGTTATACAGTGACGCACTTGGAATATAACGACGTTCCTTGCAGATTACTGTTTCCTCAGGTGACACGCAGATGAAGAATTTGCTTTTAGAAGCTCGGTTTGCAAGATAATTGCATATCTTTAAATATTAGAATCAAACTCATTGCAGAGAGATGCTTACACTAAGAGAAGAAAGTAGAACCTAAGCCAACTGCAGGGCCAGCAAACACCCACTCACTCTGGGACCATATGCTTACTGAGTGGAAGGGTGGGCAGATCCCCAGCATTATTTAAATCAAATCAATCTCCAATACATCAATCAATCTCTCTTTCTCCCTGCCCCCACATATAGGTGATCTCCTATAAGCTAAACGATGTATGATGAGACTTCACCATATGTTGAACTGTTGTCCCTTCACTAAATAACCAAGATTACTATATTTTCTAGTTATCTGCTTTTATGTGTAATGTTTCCTCCCTATCAGCTGTTACTACCTTCAGTTATGAGCATGGTTACTTCTAGTTGCACTTAATATTCTGTCATTTTGAAGGAACTAGAACTTCGCAGAGGAACCAAGAGACCAAATAGATTAAATTGATAGCTTTTTAAAGGGTTTAACTGCCACTGTTTAGGCTCTAGTGTCAGGACTGAAAAATACCTACCACATGTCGTGACTTCCAGTGGTGATTTTCCTCATTGATCAGAGGCATTTTTTGCTTGCTTTTGGGCTCAAGGCTTATTTTTTAATGAATTGTTCTCAGTTATGTGCTAGTAAATGTTTAACAACTTGCCTTCTGGGTGGAAAAAAATAAAATCCCTGATTTCACATGATGCCAGATACCATACCTGATTTCACATGATGTCACATACAATAGACATAAATAACCTCAAGAGCATAGACAGTGGTTAACTGTGCCACCCAGAGACCCTAAATTAGGAAGGAATGAGCTTTTAGTATCTGCTACTTTAGTTTTTAATATAGTTTACTTAATTTAAGTTTACATAATTTAATTCTTGTTAATGGTCCTGTTTGACAACCAATTTGCACAATTCCTGAAAAGGTAGTATCTCTACTCCTGTTTTCTTTCTTGCTTGTATCCTTCTAAAATATATAGTATCATTTATAAGCATATTTTAAATTTATAATTATTACAAAAAAAAAAAAAAACAACAAAACCCAAACCCATTGCCATCAAGTGGATTCCGACTCATAGTGACTCTATAGGACGGAGTAGAACTGCCCTGTAGGGTTTCCAAGGAGTGGCTGGTGGATTCGAACTGCTGTCCTTTTGGTTAGCAGCTGAGCTCTTAATCACTGCACCACCAGGGCTCCATTGTGCTTTAAAGATTATGTTTCTTACCTTCTATTAAATGTATATATGTATTTTTAAGATCCATCCATATTGTTGTATATACACATAGTCTGTTGCTTTAAACTACTGCATAATATTTCTTAGCATGCATCCATCACATTCAAGTTGTCCATTTCCGTAGCAGAGACACCAGGAGCCTTGATGGTGCAATGTTTAAGTGCTCAGCTGCTAACCAAAAGGTTGACTGTTTGAACCCATCAGTGGCTTCACAATAGAAAAGACCTAGTGACCTGCTCCTGTAAAGATTACAGCCTGGGAAACCCTATGGGGCAGTTCTACTCTGTCCTATAGAGTCGCTATGAGTTGGAATCGACTCGAAGGCACACAACAGCATAAACATCATGTTGGTTTTAAATATCCACAATGTAGCAACAAACTTTCTTATACACCGTAGTTCCATTAGGGTCCTGAGTGAAAACTTCTCTGGCATACATATATGCAGGAATAGGATCAGTAGAGTTTTTGTCTTTGTTTTTTTTGTTTTGTAGTACATATGCCCACATTTCTACCTGGCAACAACCAGTCAAAACTGAAGTTGTCGCTCTCTGATTTGGGAAAGCCTTGTTCTTCCCATAGCTGCCACCTAGCCCCGTAAGGATCTGAGTTTGTGACCCTGGTCTAGGAGAACGGCTTTTCAAACATGGTCTGGTTAATAGAAGCCTAATAAAATGTTTACAAACCTGGAGAATTACATGGGATCTTTCGAATCCTCGATAAGAAGTCGTTAATGATATATAACTCACATTGTGGTCAAATTGAGACTAGGAAAATTCAATTATTCTTTTCTCCTTTCTTTCATTTAAATAGCCATTTTTTTAATTTGATTCAGTTCAGGTATATTTACTGAGTAGCTATTATATAGGACACACTGGACTGGGTCTAAAAGAGAATACCGTACAAGGAATAGGAGACTCAGTACCTGCTCTGAAAGGCTCAGTCTATCTGGAAAGACATACATTGTTGTTAGGTGCTGTCGAGTTGGTTCTGACTCATAGCGACTCTATGTACAACAGAAGAAAACACTGCCCAGCCCTCTACCATTCTCACAATTTTTGCTATGTTTGAGCTCATTATTGCAGCCACTCTGTCAGCCCATCTCGTGGAAAGACGTATACTGATAACTATAATATAGGGGAGACTTAAAGAAGCACCCTGTTAGAAAGTTTCTTTTCAGCACTTCCTAGCTAAAATCTCAGCTACCACAGACAGGAAAAATACAGAGATTGAGCGAGACACACACACACCCCTCTACCTTCCTCCACATGGCCAAAGCCTTCAGTAGTCCGGTCCTGACCACCTCTCATATTGAAACATTAGTCTCCCAGCTCTTGCCTCTGCTCCCTTCTGATAAGGCCTCCACACTCCAAAACACAAATCTTATCACATCACTCCCCTGCTCTAAACACTTCATCCACTCTCTGGTTTTAGGAGAGAATCCAATAATCTCGCATGACAAGACCTTGATCAACTGCCCTTGGATCTGGCCTAGCAATTTTGTATCTTTTCATATAAACTCTATAGTCCAGATAACCAGGCCAAACTCTGCATTTTCTTAAGAAGTCTGATGCCTCTTGTCTCTGTGCCTTTGAACATCTCTTCCATCTCTCTGGAATACCCTTTCTGCACCTGCCACCCAAACTTTACCTTTCTAAGCTTTTCTGGATAACCTACTTACTGATCTCTCTAGGCAGAGTTAAACTGTTTCCCTAATATGTCTTGTTGAAACCATATTATTACATAAAAACACAGCTGTAATTTATTCACATGTCTGTTTTCTCCACAAGGCTGTGAATGCTTATTGTTGTTGTGTGCCGTTGAGTCGATTTTCAACTCATAGCAGCCCCACATGACAGAGTAGAACTGCCCCATAGGATTTTCTTGGCTGTAATCTTTACAGAAGCAGATGGCAGGTCTTTCTCCCACAGAGCCACTGAGTGGGTTTGAACTGCTAACTTTTATGTCAGCAGCGAACGCTTAACCATTGTGCCACCAGGATTCCTGAGAATGCTTAGAGAGTCTTACTTTCATCTTTGTAACCCCAGTAACTGGCACAAAGGCTGACACACAGCAGCAGTGAAATTTTTTCCATCAATGAATGAATGTTTTCATTAAAATGATTCGCATTAATGATTAGCATTAAAAAGCACAACCTTTCTACAAAACATCGTGGTTATTAGGTTAGGTTCATGTCATCCCTATTTACTCAATAGCTATTTAAAGAATTTGTAGTTGCTGGTTTTTCTACTCTGGTTCTTCAGTCTAGAAATGCAACTTCTGTTTATTTATTATAGGTAAATCCAACATCAGTAAATTTATTTGTACTTCTCACAACATAAGCATAGGAATTTAAAACTGTATAACTCTGCTATTTACCATCAGTAGGCACTAGTATAATTTTCCAAGAGTAGTGCTACTGTATTAGGTAATGCTAGTCATTCTAACAAATACATTCAAAATTTCAGTGGCTTAAAACAATAAGTGTATTTTTCTCACTCATGTGATAATCCAGTGTATGTTTTCCTGGTCAGGCAGCTTTTCTGCGTATGCTATTTCAGGAATCCAGGTTCTTTCTGTCTTATGACTCTGTCATTCCCTTAGCACCCTTTCTTAACTTGGATTCCTCAAAAGAATTAAGCCCTATAGAAAATGATATAAGGTTCTATTTTCTTAATTTTCCCAGGGAAAATACATATCTAGTCCATTCTAGAAGCTTAAGTAGTTCACTACATACAAGAAATGCCTTAGGCAACCCCGAGAGTATGGCCCCCAGACACCCTTTTAGCTCAGTGGTGAAGTCATTTCCGAGGTTCACCGTTCAGCCGGGGAGTGGACAGCCCCATAAAACCAAATGGGACTAATGAGGCACAGCCGTCCAGGGACAAGGGCCAGAAGGCAGAAGGGGACAGGAAAGCTGGTGATAGGGAACCCAGGGTTGAGTAAGGATAGTGTTGATGCGTTGTGAGATTGTTAACCATTGTCATAGGGCAACATGTGTACTAACTGTTTAATGAGAAACTATTTTGTTCTGTAAGCCTTCATCTAAAGTGAGAATAGCAGCACAATTGGAAGAGCATAGTCGATGTCACTGAACTGTGCATGTAGAAATTTTTGAAATGGTATATCTTTGGCTATGTGTATTTTCACCAAAAAAAAAAGGTTGAGAATTTAGGGGGTTAATATGTTGTGGGGTTGTTAACCAATGTCATAAAACAACATGTGTACTGCTGTTTCATGAGAAACGATTTGTTCTGTAAGCCTTCACCTGAAGTACAATAAAAAAAAAATGCCTTAGGCTATGGTCCTAGACAAACACCATCAGCCTCACCTGGGAAATTGTTAGTAATGCAAATTATCAGGCCCTACTCAAGACCCGTAAGGAGCCCTGGTGGTGCAATGGTTAAGTGCTGGGCTACTAACTGAAATGCTGGCAGTCCAACCCACACGCCCCCCAGTGACTTGGCAGTAGAAAGACCTGGCGATTTACTCCCATAAAGATTACAGCCAAGAAAACCTTCTGGGGCAGTTCTACACTGTCACATGGGATCACTATTAGTCAAAATCAATTCGGCAGCACCTAACAACAACAGCAACTCAAGACCTACTGAATCCAAAACTCTCGAACCAGGACCCAACAGTCAGTAGTTTAACAAGGTCTGCAGGTGATTTTGATGATCTTAAATTAGAAGAACCACTACTCTAGGCCATTAGGGCTTAATTCTCTCTTAGAACCTGTTGAGGAGGGTTGCCTGAGAGCCTTGTGGTTCTCTGCTTCAGGCTAGTGGGGAGGGAAAGAAAGAGTGGAGATACCTCACTCATGTTTTAAACACCTCAGCCCAGAATTGACAGACAACACATCTGCTCGCATTCTACTGCAAGAATTAATCACATGCCCATTCCATGGTGTGCTAGTGCCAGCTTATGTCAGGTTATGAGGGACTATTGTTAAATTTTCATGAATTTTGTGAGCCATTTGACATTATGTTGGTAGCTTGAAATTGGCCATGGTGTATTTACACTGCAGAAATTGGAAAACACTAAAATTAGGGTTTTTTTTTCCCCAAAAGAGCTAGTTGGTAAACAAGTGCCCTCACACCAATGCCTTATCTAAAGCAAGATGGTCTAGGAAATATGGTCCTTGGCTTAATAACTAGCTTCAGAAAAAAACCAACAATCAGAAAGGGAAGGCAAGAGTTTTTGATAGATGTATGAATCACTATCTCTTCTCAACCTACTCATGGCCAGCCAAGAACATTCATTTCTGAGCTCAACAAAGTTAAGGCCCAAGTCCCTGGCCATGGAATATCCTTTTTCAAAGTAGAAACTCATTGACTCATATGGAAATTCAGGCTCTACCTTACGTTTTATTACCATCGTTGTTTAAGTTAGTGATTTCCCACCCTTGCTATTGCACTTCAGAATTACCTCAGGAAATTAAAAAAATAAAGATGTGTGAGCCCCTGTCACAGGTTCTGTGGGAAGCAGACTCTAAGGTGGAGTTGAGTCTACAGGATACTTATTAGGGAATGTCTTTGGGATCTACACCTGTGGAAAGGAGGAAGCGGCCGCATGGTTGGGTAGAGGGCAAAGTCCGACTCTGAAGCAGGCTCCACAACAGACTTGTCTGATTCCACAGGTAGTGCTGTATCTCAAGTGACCCTTCAAAGTTGTCTTGCTTTGAGCCAAATTGGCTGGGCCTTTATATACCCTCACCTTGATCAGTCACTCAATGAAGGCTGCCTTGGGAAGGGCATGGCCTTGGGTGAGGCAGCTTTCTGTAGCTGAGGCAGTCCCTGAAGGGACTGACAACTGAAGGATGTCTGCTGATAGCATTTCCACAACCCAGGACAAGAAGTCCTTCCTTAAAGGGTTCTCTGGTCAGCATATCCCCATGTCCACCACAGCCTTTCCCTTCAAAATATTCTTATATAATTGGTCTGAGGTGGAGCTGTGCATTAGGGTTATTTTTTAAAGTTCTCTGCATGAATCTAGAGCCCAGCCACAATGGTTACTATTTAAGAATCAAGCCAATTGCTAAGAGGGGACATTTTTTGTTTGTTTGTTTTGCTTTCACGAATTCTTATACTCTCTACTTCCTTTAAATGAAATTGTGCCTCGAGCAGAAGTCTGTATGCAGCAAGTGATCAATAAACATTTGTAGGGCTGTTGACTAAAATAATTATAATTCCTTTGAAAGGAATTCTACCAAGAAAAAAATAATTTAGAAATAAAATATAACCACAATAATGTATTTACAATATGAATTAATAACTTCATGAATTAAGTTGTCTTCAAGGTGATAATCGTATAAGTAACATGTATGCTTTTCTATTAAAGAGGAAGTTAGAAGACCTAAGTTCTGAGTGGAAGACGGTAAACCATTTACTTCAAGATCTGAGGGCGAAGCAGCCTGGCCTAGCTCCTGGACTGACCGCTGTTGGAGCCTGTAAGTAATTGGATCACATTCTCTTAGGCTGTAGCCATTTGATTATAAGCATGACTGCGAGGTAACCTCTGGGTGAAAAAGAAAAGTTGTTCTGACTGTGAAGACAGGGATAAACCTTTATGTTATTTATTATCTTAGACTAGGTTCACTGGAAACATTCTGATCTGGAGTGTTGTACGACAGGTATATTGGAGAGTGTTCTTTGGAGATACAACTACAAGGAAGAAGGGAATGTATGGGTGGACAGTAGGAGAGGCTGAAGTGTGATTGGTTGCAACAAAGGCCTCAGCAGATCTTATAGGAGCCCTAGAGCTGGGCTGGGAGTCCCTGGGTGGTACAAACAGTTAACACGTTTGGGTGCCAACGGAAAGTTTGGCAGTTGGAGTCCACCCAGGGGCACCTTAGAAGAAAGGCCTGGTGATCTACTTCTGAAAAATCAGCCACTGAAAACCTTACGGAGCACAGCTCCACGCTGATACACATGGGGTCACCATGAATCGGAATCAACTCTAAGCCTACTGGGTTTGGTTTTAGAGCTGGACTGGCTCTGCAGAGCTGTCCTAAATTGAGGGATAAAGGCCTGGCCTTTGTAGTCCTGAATCAGTAAGTCATTGACCACAGGCTGCTCCCTGGGAAGTGAGCAAGACCTTGAATGTGTGTTCTGCATTCTAAGGAAATCTCCAGTGAGGAATACCATCAACAGCCAATATTCAGCAATAGGGGATAGTTGTGTTGGCCCTGAAGAAGGGATCGGGATGGAGCACCATAGTATCCACTAACACTAAATGCATGAGGAGTCCATCTCAAGCAATATTATATCATTTAGACAATATTCTTCAAATATGCCTATAAAAATCACAGAAACACAAACGATCCTCCTAACACTTCTTTCTGTCCCATTAGGAGACAATTTTAAGAGCTCTTCCATTTTTAGTTTGAGAAAAAGACCAACTGTGACTACCACGAGCAGACTTGGGGTAGAAATGTTTCTTCATTTAGCTATGTTTTAACTTTAGTTTTTACTATTTTCGTATTTTCTATTTTATTTCACTTTTTATTCATTTGTTGGGTAGAAGATGTGCATAAAATCTCTATGGCCATGTTAACACTGGCTTTGACTCTCAGGGGAATGAAGCCAGAAAATTTCTTGGCTGTATCAATTCCATAATTAGGCAGAACGAGAAACATCTTTGTGTTTTTTGTCTTGTCTACTTTTCAAAGATCAAATGATTAAAGTATTAAAGCACGGTGACTAGCTCTTCATGTAAAGTTGATTTTTTATTTTAAATCAAGTAGGAATATACTGAACTAGAAGGATCATAGCTGAGGTAACACAGTGATGAGTCAAAAGAAGGCACAAATACTGCTTGGGTTAAAAGAGGCCATACAACTTGGGGACTGTGTACCCCATGTGTCCCGTGGGGTTTCTAAGCAGTCAACAGATTTAGATTTAATGACATTAGAGACTTGAAAATGATGTGCAAGCATTCCTTTGTTTTTTTGTTGTTGTTGTTTGTTTGTTTTTGGTCAATCTGGGACACTAAAATTGCTATATCAGGGTTTATAGTCAGCTTATTATGTCAGGTTTATTTCTTTTTACATGCTGTAGTTTTTCATTTCCTCAGCACATATGCGTAGTTTGTCCCTATATAATCATTTATTGGTGTTTGCTCTCTAGCTATCTCTGGTATGTTCTGCCTCAGACACCCTAGCTCTGTGAAGCTACTGTGTTTCAATGATTTCTTTATAAGTTTGTTGGACTCTGAATTTGTGGATTTATGTCCCTCACCCCCATTTTATACATGTTAGCCACTGTATACATGGCTGGGAGTTTCCAAAGCCAGGGCTTAGAAAGCCATTTTATCCATAATGTACCAAAATATAACATGGAAGTGCACTCAAACTTCCAGTGTTGCATTCCAGCAGCATAAATATTCATCCACTTAATAAATGTTTCTTGACTAACCCTATCATAAAATGGGCAAAGTGCTTGAATAGACATTTCACCAAAGAGGACATTCAAATGGCCACCAAACACATGAAAAGATGCTCACGTCATTAGTCATCCAGAGATGCAAATCAAAACCACAATGAGATACCCTTTCACTCCCACTAGGATAGATAAGGTTAAAAAAAAACAGAAAATAACAAATGTTGGTGAGGATGAGGGGTAATTGTGACTCTTATCCATTGATGATGGGAATACAAAATGGTACCACCATTGTGAAAAACAGTGTGACGGTTCCTCAAAACACTAAAAATGAAACTAAATAAGCCAATCACAACTACCATAAGACCCACTCCTAGGTATATATATACCCAAAAGACTTGAAAGCAGAGACTCAAAAAGAGACTTGTACACTAATGCTCACTGCAGCACTATTCACAATGGCCAAAAGGTGGAAACATCCTAAATGCCCATCAACAGATGAATGGATAAACAAAATGTAGTATATATATATATATACAATGGAATACTGCTCAGCTAGAAGGAGAAATGAAGTCTTGATAAATGCTCCAGTATGGATGGAGCTTGAAGACATTATGTTGAGTGAAATAAGCCAATCACAAAGGGACAAATATAGTATGACCTCACTTATATAACAAGACAAGAAAAGACAATGTATAGAAACTAAAGTTTATTAGTACTTACCAGGGGCAGGATGGAGGCAGGAAAGGGGGTTAATGGTCATGGAAAAATCGCATTGATTAAGGGTAGGGTTGCACAGCCGATTATTGCAATTACTGTCAATAAGTCATACATCTTTAAAAAATTGAATTGGCAAAGTTGTGTAATAGATATATTTACAAAAAAAAAAAAAGAGTAGTAGCTAAGGCTGCTTAAATCAAACCAAACCCATTGCTGTCGAGTTGATTCCGAGTCATAACGACCCAAAGCACAGAGTAGAACCACCCCATAGGGTTTCCAAGGAGTAGCTGGTGGATTCAAACTGCCAACCTTTTGGTTAGCGCCCATAGCTCTTAACCACTGTGCCACTAGGGCTGCTTATGTACAATCAAAAGCCTCATGGGATTTGGTTCCTTGCTTTGGATGTTTAGGGTCATGATTTTATGGGATATCCCAGTTAATTGGCCTAATGATGTGTTTAGTGGTTCTGTTCTGCCTCCTAGCTCGTTGCATAGAGCCTAGGGTCTTAAAAGCTTGCAAGCAGCCATCCAAGTCACAACAATTGGTCTTTATTCACCTGCAGTAACATAGGAAGGAGAGTCAGAAATAGGAGGAGGATATGGAATGTGTGGCTAATTGCTTCCATTAACAACTGTCTCCTTTCATGAGACCAGAAGAACTGGATGGTGCTCGGCTACCATTACTGAACAGTTTGATCAAACATCCCATAGAAGAATCCTGATCAAAAGGGGGAAAATGAATAACAGAATTTTAAATTCTCATGGACTCCAACTTTCTGGAGCCATGGAGGTTAGATGAACCCTTGAAACTATTGCCCTGAGATAATCTTTAAACCTTAAACCAAAAATATCCCCTGAAGCCATCTTAAAACTAAACAATAGTTTAGCTTAACTAGTAAAAATGGTCTGCCTTGAGCATTATGCTCTATTAAGAACTATCCAAATGGGATCAAATTGACAACAGCAGCTCAAAAGATTAGATAGGAATCTTAGGGGACAGTGAGTTTGTATTAATGAGGGAGGAACAACTTAGAAAAAGAAGGTAAGAATGGCTGCACAACTAAAAGAATGTAATCAGTGTCACTAAATTGTACATGTGGCCCCCTGGTGGCACAGTGGTTAAGAGACTGGCTGCTAACCCAAAGGTTATCAGTTCGAATCGACCAGCTACTCCTTGGAAACCCTATGGGGTGGTTCTACTCTGTCCTATTGGGTCTCTATGAGAAGGAATCAACTCAAAGGCAATGGGTTTTTTTTTATTGTACATGTAGAAACTGTTGAATTAGTGTATGTTTTGCTGTGTATATTCTCAACAACAACAACAAAATAAATAAAATATAGGAAAAAATGTTTATTGAGTAACTTCTATGTATTGTGCAGAGGATACAGCATAGAATAAGATAAAGTCCCCACTTTTATGAAACATATATTCTATTTGAAGAGAAAGACAATAAATAAATAAAGAAAATGCATAATATTTCAATGTTGATAAATGCTATAGAGTGTCGTTCACAGATTGAAAAATGGGTGATTGTTAGAAAGGCAGAATCTCAGACCCCACCACCTTAGACCCGCTGAACCAGAATCTGCATTTTAATAGGATCTCCAGGTGATTCATGTGCACATTGAAGTCTGAGAAACACAGTTACAGAGAACAGCAAAGCAGGATAAGAGGGAAAAGGAGTGGAGATGCTGATATTATTGTCTATAGTTTGGTAAGGGGGCTTTTCTATTAAGAAAACATTTGAGAATAAATATGAAGGAGTGAGCTATGTGTATGCCTGGGAGGGAAAGTATTCCAGGCAGAGAGACAACCAGAGCTCAGTCCCTGAGGCAGGAGCAAGATGGAGTAATATCAAGGAGACTAGTGAGACTAGAGCAAGGGTTAGGGGAAGAGGGATAGAAGCAGGAGAAAGAGAAGTATTCCATATCCCTTGCCCTACTTCCTTCTCCCTCAAGTGAGAATCTCATCTCCCCCTGCTCCTCCTTGCCCTCCTCCTACTCTCTCCACATTCCTATCAGTAGGGAGAGTCTGGAAAGGCTCTCAGCTCCAAGCTGTTGCTGATAGCTGATGAGGTGGGAGCAAGAGCTGGAGAAGAACTGAGGGATAAAGGAATTTTCTCAAAAGCAAAGGCTTTTCATCCTATATAGCAGACTGAGATTCAACTGCTCATTTGCAAGTTCAAGTTGAAGCTGAAGAAAATTAAAACAAATCCGCGAGAAACAAAACATGACCTTGTGTATATTCCACCTGAGTTTGGAGACCATCTCAAGAATAGGTTTGATGCATTGAACACTAATGACTAAAGGCTAGACGAGTTGTGGAATGACATCAAGGACCTCACACATGAAGAAATAAAAAGATAATTAAAAAGACAGGAAAAGACCAAAATGGATGTCAGAAGCATCGCTGAACTTGGTTTTGAACGTAGAGTAGCTAAAGCAAATGGAAGAAATGATGAAGTAAAAGAGCTGAACAGAAGATTTCAAAGGGTGGCTTGAGAAGACAAAGTAAAGTACTATAATGAAATATGCAAAGACCTGGAGTTAGAAAACCAAAAGGGAAGAACATGCTCGGCATTTTCAGGTTGAAAGAACTGAAGAAAGAACTCAAGCCCCAAGCTGCAATTTTGAAGGATTCTACGGGGAAAATATTGAGTGACACAGGAAGCATCAAAAGAAGAGGGAAGGAATATACAGTCACAGTACCAAAAAGAATTGGTTGATATTCAACCATTTCAGGAAATAGCATGTGATCAAGAACCAATGGTATTGAAGGAAGCAGTTCAAGCTGCACAGAAGTTACTGGCGAAAAACGAGGCTCCAGGAATTGATGGAATACCAATTGAGATGTTTCAACAAATGGATGCAACCTTGGAGGTACTCACACGTCTCTGCCAAAAAATTTGGAAGACAGCTACCTGGCTAACCAACTGGAAGAGATTCATATTTGTGCCCATTCCAAAGAAAGGTGATCCAACAGAATGCAAAAATTATCGAACAATATCATTAATATCACACTCAAGTAAAATTTTGCTGAAGATCTTTCAAAAATGATTGCAGCAGTACATTGACAGGGAATTGCCAGAAATGCAAGCTGGATTCAGAAGAGGACGTGGAATGAGGGATATCATTGCTGATGTCAGATGGATCTTGGCTGAAAGCAAAGAATACCAAAAAGATGTTTACCTATGTTTTATTGACTGTGCAAAGGCATTCGACTGTGTGGATCATAACAAATTATGGGTAACATTGTGAAGAATGGGAATTCTAGAACACTTAATTGTGCTCATGAGTAAACTGTACATAGACCAAGAGACAGTCATTCAAACAGAACAAAGGGATACTGCATGGTTTAAAATCAGGAGGTGTGTGTCAAGGTTGTATTCTTTCACCATACATATTCAATATGTATGCTGAGCAAATAATCCCAGAAACTGGACTGTATGAAGAATGCGGCATCGGGATTGGTGGAAGACTCATTAACAACCTGTGATATGCAGATGACACAACCTGCTTGCTGAAAGCGAAGAGTACTTGGAGCACTTACTGATCAAGATCAAAGACTACAGCCTTCAGTATGGATTACACCTCAACATAAAGAAAACAAAAATCCTCACAACTGGATCAATAAGAAACATCATGGTAAATGGAGAAAATACTGAAGCTGTCAAGGATTTCATTTTATTTGGATCCACAATCAACGCCCATAGAAGCAGCAGTCAAGAAATTAAATGAGGTATTGAACTGGGCAAATCTGCTGCAAAAAAATCTGTTTAAAACTTTGAAAAACAGAGATGTCACTCTGAGGACTAATGTGCGCCTGACCCAAGCCATGATATTTTCAATTGCCTCATATGCATGCGAAAGCTGGACAATGAATAAGGAAGACTGAAGAAGGATTTATGCCTTTGAATTATTGTGTTGGCAAAGAATATTGAACATACCATGGACTGCCAGGAGAACAAACCAATCTGTCTTGGAAGAAGTACAGCCAGAGTGCTTCTTGGAAGCAAGGACGGTGAGACTTTAGACATACTATCAGGAAGGACCAGTCTCTGGAAAAGGACATCATGCTTGGTAAGGTAGAAGGACAGTGAAAATGAGGAAGACCCTCAACAAGATGGACTGACATAGTGGCTGCAACAATGGGCTCAAACATAGTAACGATTGTAAGGATGGTGAAGGACTGGGCAGTGTTTCGTTCTGTTGTACATACGGTCGCTCTGAGTTGGAACCGACTGGATGGCACCTAACAACAACAACAACAATAGCAGACTGATACAGAGGTGGGCATAAAGTGAAAATATTACGTAGACAAATGTTGAAGGAAAAGAATCAGTACAGAGTCAGGCAGACTCAGAGCTGCCTTTCTTCAAATAAACCTTTCTTTTTTCTTTAACGTGGTGGTTTTACCATCAGAATTAAGAATTGCTTATATTCTTAACTTCCTGACTTCCAGAAGTAAAAAGGAATATGTATACACATATTTGCTTTACTCTCACATGAAATTAATCTGAAATAAATGCAATTTTAAAAGAAAATCTAATTTGTAATATGGTTCTGATATATGATTGTTATTTTGTGTACTATATTATATGACAATATAATTTATAATTCATTATAATATGTTTATTTTCATTGAAATCCTACTGTTTTACTAGCTGCTTTTATGTATTTGTCTATATTCTCAGAATAATTGCAGATACAGTTATATCCAGTTTTTTTTAAAGGTAAGGAACACAAGGCTTAGAGAGGGGAAATAGCCAGATTAAGGCCACACAGCTGGGAAGAAACAGAGCCAAGATTCCAATCCAAGTGTGTCAGGCTCCAAAATCTGTGTTTTGTTTTGTTTTGATTTTTGCTGTGGTTTGCACTGTCTCTCTATTCATGAACCTAATGGAAAGTCCAGGTATGGAGGCAGCTAGCCAGTGGTTAATGTTATTTAATTCAATCTTGGATGTATGGGAGTAAAAGTGTTATAGTATGTTTCTGTGTCTTTCCACTTAAGGGAGTAGAAGACATCAGTTTATTTAATTTCTTAGAACCATAGAACACTGAACCTGGAATATCATTGACATTATCCTCTGGTCAAATAGTCTTCTATTACATGTGTGAAAACTGAGGCCTAAAATGCTTTTTTTTTCTTTATATATATATATATATACGTATTTGTTGTTGTTAGGTGCCGTCAGGTCGGTTCCCACTCATAGTGACCCTATGTACAACAGAACGAAACACTGCCCAGTCCTGCACCATCCTCACAATCGTTGTTATGCTTGAGCCCACTGTTGCAGCCACTGTGTCAATCTATCTCCCAGAGGCTCTTCCTTTTTTTCAATGAGTCTCTACTTTACCAAGCACGATGTCCTCCTCCAGGGACTGATCCCTCCTGATAACATGTCCAAAGTATGTAAGACCAAGTTTCTCCATCCTTGCTTCTGAGGAGCATTCTGGTTTTACTTCTTCCAAGACAGATTTGTTCGTTCTTCTGGCAGTCCATGGTATATTCAATATTCTTCACCAACACCACAATTCAAAGATGTCAATTCTTATTTGGTCTTCCTTATTCATTGTCCAGCTTTCACATGTGTAGGAGGCAATTGAAAACACCACGGTTTGGGTCAGGCGCACCTTAGTCCTCAAGGTGACATCTTTGCTTTTCAAAACTTTAAAGAAGTCTTTTGCAACAGATTTGCCCTGTGCGATGCGTCTTTTATTTCTTGATTGCTGCTTCCATGGGTGTTGATTGTAGATCTAAGTAAAATGAAAACTTTGACAACTTCAATCTTTTCTCCAGTTATCATAATGTTGCTTTTTGGTACAGTTGTGAGGATTTTTATTTTCTTTATGTTGAAGTGTAATCCATACTGACAGCTGTGGTCTTTGATCTTTGTCAGTAAGTGCTTCAAGTCCTCTTCACTTTCAGCAAGCAGGTTGTGTCATCTGCATATCATAGGTTGTTAATGGGTCTTCTCCAATCCTGATGCCCCATTCTTCTTCATATAGTCCAGCTTCTCGGATTATTTGCTCAGCATACAGATTGAATAAGTATGGTGAAAGGATATATATACTTTTACACTAAGCCAAGCTGCCTTGTGTCTACTTCCTTATAAGACATAATATGATAGGATGGTCCTATCAAATATGCATGCTGGAGAAAAAACAATAACTTTTTTGCAATTTTGTTGCTTGGATGCCTGGGTTATCTATTGCTGCATGAAAATACCCCAAAACTTAATGGCTTAAGAGTCATTTGTTTGCTCAGGATTGTGTGGGTCTGAAATTTGGGAGTGATTAGCTGGATAGTTATTCTTCCTGTCTTGTTTGGGGCCACTCATGTGGAGGTAGTCATCTGACAACTCAGCTAGGGCTTTACCAAGTGCAATCTCATTGACTTCCACTCATGGCAACCCCATGTGTGTCAGAGCAGAACTGTGCTCCATAGAGTTTTCAATGGCTGATTTTTCAGAAGTAGATCATTGGCCTTTCTTCCTACACTCCTCTACAGCATGCTGGCCATTTGTGCCATCCAGGGACTCCCAACTGGGGCTCGATGATCTACAGTGAACTCACTCTGATGTCCGACAGTTGACTGTTGGCTTGGGGTGCCTTGATTCTTCATAAGGCCTCTCATCTTCCAGTAGGCTAGACTGGGCTTCCTTATATGGTGTTTTCATGGTCTTGTTCCAATAGGGCTAGAGTGGAAGTTATATCAAGTCGGCTCCTGACTCATGGAGACCCCGTATACAACAGAACAAAATGCTGCCTGGTGGATGTCCAGGCCTTTCTTCCTAATCTGTATTGGTCTGGAAGTGCCACTGAAACTTATTCAGCATCATAGCAACATGCAACCCTCCACTGACAAATGAGTGGTGGCTCTGCATGAGGTGCGTTTGCCAGGAATCGAACCAGGGTCTCCCACATGGATGGCAAGAGTTCTACCACTGAACCACCACTGCCCTCGTAGGGAGAATAACCATGTTTATATGAAGTTCCCCTAGAGACTCAGAAACTCTTAGGTAGACAGAACTTTGCGTGGATCTGAAGGCCTGCATGGGCAGATGGAGGCAAAAAGCCAGCAAATCTGGTTGTAAATGTCAATGTGAATCCTTTCTTATCCACAAGCTGCTAGGCTTGGGAACATTCACGTTCTATGATACCCAATTTAACATTTTTGAAAGAAATCGCATATAGCAAATACTTAATGTGAAGGCTCTAAATCAGGATATTTGAGTTTTTCAAATGTCTCAGGGTAATAATATGAAGTGTATGACCATTATATATGGATATATAGAAGTGCCAGTTAATAGAGGTTTCTAGTGGATTAAACACTGGTAAAACCATCTCTTCCTGTAATTAATTTTGGAGAGAGCAAGTCTCAAGTGTAATTAAGAAAGCATTGCATTAGAGGTCAAGAAGCCTAAATTCTAGTATCAGTTCTGCTACCAACTAGATAAGAGATCAGCACACTCTTTCTTTAAATGGTCAGATATTAAATATTTTCAGCTTTGTAGGCCATGCAGTCAACTCAGTCACTGGGTCATGAAAGCAGCTATAGACAATACATAAATGAATGGGTATGGCTATGTTCCACTAACACTTTATTTACAGAAATAGGGATGGGGGATCAGGATTTGTCTGTGAGTGCCCTACACATATTCCCTCAGCACTCATCATTCCTATAAACCCTGAGGCTTCTAACTGTAGATACTCGGGGACTTCTCTGGCCGCAGGAGGAGCTTGCCCACTTCAGGGCAGGCTAGAAGTGCTGAGGAGGAAACATCGCTGGAGCAGCTTTCAGGCACCAATGGACAGGAGTTGGTGGAAAATATCCCATTTTCCTCACCTCTTAGGTAAAGCAACTAGAAGCATGTTCTATACCAGAGGTCTGTAGTGAGTTGAGGCCCAGTTTCCCACAGTGATAACCTAGCAGGTGATTGTCACGCCCTGTATAGGCTTTCTTTTCATTCCTGTCTCGTTTTCCCGACTCCTCTAAACACAGCTTCCTGGTGTACAAACCAGTGACCAGTTGCAATGGAATCAATTCTGACTCGTGATGACTCCATTTTAACACCCTCGGCTGCTAGCTGAAAGGTTGGAGGTTCCATTTCACCCAGAGGTGCACTGAAAGAAAGGCCTGGCAGTCTACTTCCAAAAAATCAGCCATTGGAAACCGTATGGAGCACAGTTCTACTCTGACACACGTGGGGTTGCCACTTCTGGGATCATCTCCCAATTTAACTATTCGTCCTTAAATTCTTGTCTCAGGGTGTATTTCTGGATGAACCTAAATTAAGACAAGTCTTAGAATGAATGCCACAGTTAAGCTTTTTGAACAAGTTATATTGTGATTCTCATTATGCAGCTAAGAAGATGGAGGGTCAGAAAGATTAAGTAATTTGTCCAAGGTTACAAAGCTAGTAAGTGGTAGAGCTTGTATTCAGCGATAGGTCTCTGTGATTCCAAAACTTACGCTAGTAATCAGTATACCATACTGAAGCAGTCACTTATTGATCTTTACTTGAACTTTTGAGGGTTGTTTCTAAATTAGATATCAAATACTCAAACAGAAGGTTATTTATGCACTGATTATTTGAATTTCACTTGTCTCTCTTAGTATTGAATAAAGCATTCCAAGGCCATTTCAGTAAGACTTTAAATATCTAGACAGTTTGATAAAAACATGAGGTTAATTGAAGTTTAAATATTGGCATACTACTATTTATTTGTTTGTTTTAATTTGTGAGAAAACAATTGGTTGTGAAAATGGCCTTAATTTAGCTGTAGTGATCATGAGAGAAGGAAGGAAAGAAGCCGGGAATTGGTTCTCACTTTCTTATTCCCTTCTTGGGTCTCCATTCTTCTCAGAAGGGAGAGGCATCACCCATACTCTTTCCTGTTTCAACTATGCTTCCCACTGTTGATTCTGCTTCAGCTAAACCTTTAGGATAATCCAAATCAATATCAGAGGGGCCAAATCTTCCTCTGCCTCTTTAACAGAAGAGTTCTCTGCTGAAAACCCCTAGGACATGGCTCCACTGTGGTTGATTTTATAGTTACAACCTCTAAACACTGAAAACTTGCCCTATGTCTAATACCGTAGGGGTAAGATTCTGTACAAAAAATGTGAAGCTACCTAATCAATTATAATTACAGAAAAATAAATCAATTTTAGACCCTCCCCAAGATAGTTCAAAACCTCAGTAACTACAAAGATGCTCCGACTCTTGAAAGTAAAAATTAAAATAAAATACTTGTATGAGTTAGTGAGGTGAAGGTGCTTGCAGTTTAATGGGACAAGTCATACTGTACAAAGGTAAGTGACAACAGAAAATTGTGGTGGAGGAGGCCACCCTATTGCTCACTTTGAGCAGAAGAAGTCTTTCTATGTAGGCAGTGGGTGTTCCCGGTCCCAAGCCAGTGTGTTTAACGATGTTCCCTGGTTAACAGGGAATGCTCAGCAGTGGTGTCATTGTTAACATCCAAGACAGTAATAGACTGAAACTTTGAGTATTTAGATGTTAATTATACAGTTTGTGATGATGAAGTTCCTTTGTCTCTCCCTCTCTTAACCTTTTGTCAGTTTTATTGCTTGGTTACCATCTCCGGTTAGGGCTGTGCTTTGGGGTCTGAACTGGCAAAGGAAGAGAAACTCTAATCCATCATTTCTAATGCTTGTTGGAAGCATTTCTGGAAGCTTCTCTCTCTCTCTCTGTATGTGTGTGTTTGTGTGTGTGTAGAGGAGAAGGAGGAGGAAGCTAACATCAGTGATTGAATATTCTGATTGTTATGATCATTAGAGATTTTCTAATTATACATGTCCTCCATTTTAACAGAAATAAAGGGCTACAGTAAAATTGTCTCGACCTTCTTATATAAACCCCTCCAAAAAAGAACTTTTGCTTGAAAATGTTGAATTTATTGTCAAGGGGAGATTAGAAGTATTTAAACATACTCATGAGCCTAGGTGCCCCACAGGCCCACAACAGTATCCCTAATATTTCCTAATATTTCGCTGAACCGTTTTAAAATTGAGTATAACTTTTCCCTCAAAGAAAGAAGTCTGCAAAAGGAAATTGTAGCAGTTTTGCACTTAAGTTGTAGATTCTAAGATTGCAGTCAGAAAAGATTTTGAGGAGTCATTCATTCTTTCCCACTATCACCAGGAAAGGCTCTCTCTCAGAAGCAATCTTAGGAAGTTAACTGCCTACTCTCTTCTTAAAAAGGCAAGAATGGTGGAGATTTACCACTGCTGTTATACTGAAGACGAACTTTCAACTGCCTAACCCAAGTTCCATTTACTGTTCTAATTTTCTTTTTTTTTTTGAGTGGGAAAAGAAAATTCCTGCTCACTCTACATTCAGACAATGTCCTTTCATATTTTTGAAGTCCGTTACTTAGTCTGCCTTCAAACTTTCCTTGTCTAAGTTAAACCAGGTGAATCCCATGGCCTGTTAACAAAAGAGATGTTTCTCAAATATTTAAACATCTCTGTGGCCCCCTTGTTAACCTCCCAGTGTGTTTTCCATATCGTTTTTTTTTATGTTGGCTTCAGAATTGGACTCAGTTCCATAATTACTGGACCAGCCATGGCTGTCACATCGCAAGGTCTACATGCCTTTTTCCTACCTTTATATGGTAATATAATGTTTCCTGCTGAAATGTGTACTAAACAAACACAAAAAAAAACCATTGCCGTCAAGTTAATTCTGACTTATAGCACCCCTATAGGACCGAGTAGAACTGCCCCAAGGAGCGGCTGGTGGGTGCGAACTTCCAACCTTTTGGTTAACAGCTGAATGCCTAACCACTGCGCCACCAGGGCTCTAAAATGTATGTATACTAGTGCATATTAAATTATCAAACTATTAAGTACCTAAGGAGCCCTCGTGGTGCAGGAGAAAGATGTGATGGTCTCCTTCTGTAAAGATTTACAGCCTTGGAAAACCTATGGGGCAGTTCTACTCTGTCCTATAGGGTTGCTGTGAGTCAAAATCAACATGATGGCACATGACAACAACAATAATTAAGTACCTGCCACATTTTAGCTTAGCCAATTGTGACCCTCTATATCGGAACATCCAAAAATGTTTCCCTTACAATATACAGTGTTCTTACATTGACTTACATGATTTCCTGTTCATGCTTCTCCTGTCCTAAAACTACTCTACGTCAACCACACACTCAAGGTGCTGACCTAACTCTCTCCTCTCATTCACAGCCACTCTTTTAAAAAGAGTTGCCTGTGTTTCCTGTCTCCATTTCTTCCGCTTACTGCAGTCAGACTGTGTCCCTCCATTGTTCCATTGAAAATGCCCTAAAGCCAGAAATGACTTCTATGTTAACAAAACATTTCAGTCTTTATTTTACCTGAACTCTTAGTAACATTCAATCACTCCCTTTTTGAAACTTTTATTCTCTCTCTTTATATGCGTAATACCCCACTCTCTGGTTTTTCTCTTATCTCCCTGGCTTCTCTTTATCAATCTTCCTAGCTAGCTTAACCTTCTCTATCTGGCTTTTAAATGTTTCAAGTTTCATAGACTTGTTTTTTTCCCCTCTTTCTTTAATCTCTTAGGTTATCTCACACACTTGCATGATTCCAAGTACCATCTATATATTGAAGTTTCCTACATTTTTACTTCAAATCCACTCCACTCTTCTGAGTTCCAGGCCTATATATTAATTCAGAAATATAGCAGTAGAGAAAAAAAAAAAGCAGATAAAAATCCCTGCCCTTATGGAGCTAACATTTTGGTGGGAATAAACAATAAAGAGAACAAACAAATACAATATACTTGTGTGTTATGAGGTGATAACTGTAATACAAAAAGAAATAAAACAAGGAAGATGGTAAAGAATATGGGTATGGAGTATGAGGCTGGGGCTTGTAGAGACAACCTCACTGAAAAGATGAAATTTTTGGAAAGACCTGCATGTGGTCAAGTGTGAGTATGGGGGAAGAATGTTCTAGGCTGCAGCATTCCAGGAATGTCATTCCAGCACACAGGCACTGAGATGGGAGTATGCTTAGTATATGAAGAGTAGTCAGTGTGGTTGGAGCACAGTAAATGAAGGAGAGAGCAGTAGATGATGTCAGATCATGGAGGGCCTTAAAGGCCATCAGAATCACTTTGCATTTTACTCTGAGTGAGATGAATACTTCTGAGCCCAACAGTGAGATGATCTGACTTAGGTTTTGTCAAAAATATTTGGGATGTGCTAAGTATAAACCAGGCAGGGGAGCAGGAATGGAAGCAAGAGGACCAGTTAGGAAATAAAAGCAATGATCTAGATGAGAAATGGTAGTAGTTTTGTCCAGGGTAGGGCAGGGCAGTGGGAGTGGTAGACAGATTCTGGCTGTGTCTTAGAGTCAACAGGATTGTTGACAGATTTGAAATGAGGAATGATAAAATGTGATGAGGCTTTTGGTCTAAATGTGTTATAAGGGTGGCATTGCCGTTTATTGAATTAGGAAAGACAGGAGGAGGTACAGGGTGGTGAGGGGCAGTATCAAGACCTCTCATAACCCTTCAATAGTTTCCCATTGCTTTTAGAATAAATCTCCTAACCCTTAACATAGCCCACAAGGCCTACCCTTCCTTCTACATCTTGTTCCACTCTCCACCTTTTCCTCAAATCCGTACCGCTCTGACTTCTTTCTGTTCCTTTAGTATGTCCGCTTCTTCCTACCTCCGGGTTTCCACACTTTCTTATTTATCTAGTGCTGCTATAACAGAAATACCACGAATGGTAGCTTAACAAAGAGAAATTTATTTTCTCACAGTTTAAGAGGCTAAAAGTCCAAATTCAGGGTGCTGGTTCTAGGGGAAGGCTTTCTCTCTCTGTTGGCTCTGGAGGAAGGTCCTTGTCTCTTTGAGCTTCTGCTCCTGGGCAATCTTCCGGTGGCTTGTCATCTCTCTTCTTCCGTCTCTGCTTCTCTTGCTTGCTTGTTCAATCTCTTTCATATCTCAAAAGAGATTGACTCAAGATACACCCTAATCCTACCTCATTAACATAATAAACATAACCTAATCCTCATTGGCATAACCTAATCTTGCCTCATTAACGTAACAAACACAAGCCATTCACAAATAGGATTATAACCACAGGCAGAGGTTAGGATTTACAACATATTTTGGGGGGATACAATTCAATCCATAATACACACCTACTACTCTCTTACCTTGAAGCTTTCACTGAGCCGTCTATTGTTGTTAGCTGCCTGTGGAAACAACTCCCAACTCCTGGTGACCCCACAGACAACGAAACAAAACACGGCCTCATCCTGTGTCATCCTTGTGATTTGTTGCAGATCAGATCCTTGTGATCCATAGGGTTTTCATTGGCTGATTTTCAGAAGTAGCTCCCCAGGCCTTTCTTCCTAGTCCATCTTTGTCTGCAAGCTCCACTGAAACCTATTCAACATCACAACAACACACAAGTCTCTACTGACAGACAGGTGGTGTCTCTATATGAGGTTCAGTGGCCGGGAATTGAACCCAGGTCTCCCCCATGGAAGAAGAGAATTCTATCACTGAACCACCAATGCTCTGAGCTTCCTATTACATGCTCTCAAAGCATAGTTGTCTTCCTTCATATTTTTATCATTACACTAATTATTAAATAATTTATGTATTTATTTAATATTCATTTCCTGATAGACTATACGCTCCATGAAGATTCTATTTCTCTCTTGTTTACAAATATATCTCCAACTTTTATTCAATAACTAGCACCTACCAGTTGTTGAGCTGATATTTTTTGATTAAATGAACAACTCCACGAATTTATAGTGGAATCAAATAAGTCAACCTTTCCATGTGATAAAGACCAGGGTGGTTAAGTGACTATATGTTTGGTTGTTTAGTGGCAGAATCTGGACCTAAACCCACATCTCCTGGGTTCTTTAGTTTGATTTCAGTGCTCTGTATTCTTACACATCTCAGTTTTTTTTCTACTTAGATACAGCTGACAGATATGGTTATCTTCACACTCTCAGTAGTGAGACCTGATTTTTTTTAAGACTACGGTAGCTATCAAATAACAACGTGCTGTGGTTTGGGAGCAAATCTTGCAGGCCAGCTCTAACCCTCATTTCATTCCTTCACTCTCATTCTTGATCGAGTCATGATATCCAGTTTGAAAACTTCTGCTCTACATTCTAACATGTTGTCTTCCTCTTGGAGCCTTGGTGGCACAGTGTTTAAGAGCTATGGCTGCTAATCAAAAGGTTGGCAGTTCAAATCCACCAGCTGTTCCTTGCAAACCTTTTGGGTTAGTTCTACTCTGTCCTATAAGGTCGCTATGAGTCGGAATCGAGCCGACAGCAACAGGTTTGGTTTTTTTTTTGGGGGGGGGAGTTATTTTCCTCTTAAAATCCACATAGTTTATTCCTCCTCTCTCCAATGTTTAAAATATGTTTTAATCTCATTTTCCAAGATGCTTGCCAGCCCATGATGAGTTTATACAAATTCATTTCAGCAATTTTAATATTCGGATAAAATTGGTAATAGCATTAACTACAACAGTGTCTGAATTGTAATATAATCCTAGAATAGGAAAAAAAGTCAAGACTACAATGCCTTCCATTCCTGCTTCTGGGATAATTATCATCACCTAAAAAAAGAAAAATCATTGTTTTCCAACATTGAAAAGCAGGAACTAAATAACATGCCACTGGAAAAGTGGGAAACAATATTGAAGTAAAACAAATTAATCCATTTCCAATGTCACTCCCGTTTCCCAGTTTTATGCTTTCTTCTCAAAGAAATTTATGGGTGAATATATACAAACAAACTTTCTACAGTGTTCTGTTAAAAACAATAAGACTGTCACAGTTAAAGAGATCAATTATTTATTAACAGTGAGAGAGAAAGAGAGATGTTTGCTAATGGGCAGTCAGTTCTAGAGAAACTGCTGCGACTATCACAAAGCGATATTTTGCCTGTGTCATTTACAATCTCATGATAAAAGAATGTACATTTGGTTTATTGAAGGCTATTCAGTAGTGCAGAAGAACAGGTCACGTGGAATGCACAAAATCCTAGAAATACAGGTCTTGGGAAAAAGAAACTTTTAAGTTAAACATCTACCATCTGTTACTTCAAAGTGAACAAGGTCCTTGGGAAAACAAGAGGAGCATTCTTGACGGATTAATGAGGTTGGTTTGCAGGGTATATGTAATAATAAGACCCCTAGAACTCTTGGATCATTGTGCAGGGTTCTGGAGAGTTGTTTAATTTTAACAGCTCATTATGGATTAAAAATGGAGGAAACTGTTTTCTTTCTTGTATCAAAGTGAGTGAGGAAAAACTATTTCATCGATTATTTGCATATTTTTAACTCTATGATTTGATGATAAGTGTTTTTTATTTACTGAGTCAAACAAAAACAAAAGAGAAGTCCTGTTATGCTTCTTGCTGATTTCTTATTTCTTTAAGGTAGAATGTGCCTTTTTTTCCTTTGAACCCGCATTCAATGTTTAACAAATAAGGACATAACTTAGAATTGAACTGTGCACTTTGATTTGAGATTTGTTTTCAAGGTCAGGACCAAGTTTCATAAGAAACTTAATTTTTTTCAATATGGCTGGCATCCACTCCCACCATATGAAAGACAAACCTTCTAATAAAGCTTTCAGATTCAATTTGCTGTCTGCATAAAGCTTGAGGAATCTCTGGAGGTCACTCACAGCATGCGCTGCAACCCCAACAGGGAGAAGTAATGAAAAGATTCTAGTTAAAAAGCTGACACTACCCCTTCCAACCTCCTTGAATGCGAATATAATAAGCAAGTTTATAGACGCAAATCTCTGTGAGTCTAGGGATATCCATCTTGATCTCTGACCCTAAGGAACATTTGAATGCATGGATTTGTATCTATTATCTGAGTGAATAAATGCTTCAGATTGAGCTTATTGAGGAAAATGTGCTTTCACAACAAAGGTCTGATGTAAATCAGGCAAAACAACATTGTCACTTCGTGTTTAACTCTGTTAGAGGGTCTCTAAGTTCTCACAGTCTGGTTCTATTCCAGTAATACTAAGCATATGTGTTTTCAAACAGAATACCTGCTTTCATTCCAATTATCCCCCCGGCTTTTGCATTGACCCAGACACACCTAATATTTATCTTAGAGCTAACATGCATTAGTGCCTTGCTCTGTACCAGGCATTTTGCTAAACACACTTTGTGCGTTGTCCCATTTAATCTTACAACAGCCTTATGAGATAGATACCACATTATTTCCATTTTTACCAAAGAAGGAAAATAAAGCTTAGAAAGAGTTGTTATTCCAAAGACATCCAGCTACAAATTGGGCACTTTGTGGCCCTGAACCCATGGCTTTCCAAAGTTCATGCCTTTCTTTTAACATTTATGATAAACATACTGGGTCTTAGTAATGCAGATTATGTCAGTGACTCCTTACACTGGAGGATCAATTTTGCCATATTGTCCTTGGTTTTGTAATATATTTTCCAAATAAAATTGAATAGAAATACCACCTCTTCCTCTTCTTTCTTCCTGTTTACAGCATCCAAATCTTATATTAAAGCTATGTGGGTGATCTTAGATGTTGAATAGAAGCACCCTTGATGCTTAGTACCAACCTCAGAGCTGTGGATATGATTTCAGTAAGAAGAATATGTAGTAGTTTCTTTCTGCCCTGAAAGACAGAAAAAGGCATTGAGATACTGAGATGATAGGCCTGATTCTCCCACAGTGTTACTATTTAGCTTTATTTCTTCTCTCAGTTCTGTCAAATGTTAAATGGCCAGCATAGCAGCAGGAAGATCTGGACACAACCATAAGTTCCATAGCCCAGCACCCTGATGCAATTCAGTATCAATTAAACAAATACATTTGAACGGCACTTCATTTAATCTTTTCTAAAAGAACACCACAACCTCCTTGGTAAACTCTTTTTTATGTTCAGACCTGACTTCCCCAAAATATTTTCTAGTGTTTTGTTGTTGTTGTTGTTGTTTTAGGTAGCTGTAGTGAATAAGGAGAGCCCTGGTGGCTCAGTGGTTAGGAGCGAGGGCTGCTAACCAAAAGGTCAGTAGTTCAAATCCACCAGCTGCTCCTTGGAAACCTTATGGGTTATTTCTACTGTGTCCTATAGGGTTATTATGAGTTGGAATCAACTCAACGGCCACGGGTTGGTTGACTGGTTGTAGTGAATAAGGGGGTCTCATTGTCTACTTCTGCATATTTAAAATAATGGAAATAAATACCGCTTTGAACTTCATCCAACCAAGCATACAAACCTGAAACCTAGAGTTTATCATTTCTTCTAGAGCCCACTCCCCTAATGCTTTCACAGGGTTAGATGTCCATCGTTTACCTCTCATTTCCAATTTCAACCAGTCTGCTCCCTCCCCCATGATTTTGTTTCACACGGTAGGGTTCTTCTTAAAATTCCATTTCAAGGGTGATTATATGCTTAAAGGAGTCCCTGGGTGATACAAACAGTTAAGCGCTTGGCTACTAACCAAAAGATTGGCGATTTAAACCCACCCAGAAGCATCTCAGAAGACAGGCCTGGCAATCTGCTTCTGAAAGGTCACAGCCATGTAAACTCCATGGAGCAGTTCTACTCTGCACAAAGAGGGACATCATGAGTTGGAATCATTCCGATAGTAACTGGTTTGGTTTTGGTTCTATGCTTAAACATACCAAAAGCCACCGAACTAGATAATATTGAAATCTCCATGAAAACAAAAGGCAACAAAGTTAACAACAGTGTTAGCACTCATCAAAATGGCTATTGCTGACCTTTCTTTCTAGCTAGTGTCCCACTTAAGCATGCCTCTACTCTGGAATTTATTTCTCATATCTGGGTAAATCTGGGGCATTATAGTAAACGGCAGTGTGAACAAGACAGTGGGTGCAAGTGGGTTGAGATGAATGAGTGAGCATACCTGAATGGGTAGAAAAGATGAGCTCAGTAATAAGCCATATAAGGGATGCACACTCCAGGAATAAATTGGAGGGAGCAGGACAACTAAATGAATGATAAGGCTGATCAGGCTGTCACATGAATATCAACTACACCAAGTGACGACTACAATCAGGGAAGCTGGAAATTGAGAAAATAAGATATTGAAAACCATTTGATCATAAATAATAAGATTCCTAACATGTATATTATCTACTTTGATTTTTCAAAATATCCCTGAAGCATGAGAATTATCTTTTTGCTATAATTGGGGAAACTGAACAAGAGGGGACTCCAGATAGAAGCTTTCATCTTTCTGTTTCTAGCCCAGTGTTCTTCTGACTACACCAGTGAAAATAGGAATTTATTCACCAAATTATAGAATACTGCAATTAGGGGATACCTTTTGAAGCTTGGAAGATGTAATTTGGGGGCAAATAAAAAATATCAGTATTTTGTAAAGAAAGTTATGGGTTAATAGAATTAACTATTTTAGGAAGAAGTATAGATTAATAATTTAAATTACTTTAAGAAAGCTTTAGATCAGGGCTTGGCATTTTTTCTTTTCTTTTTTTCTGATAAGTTAAATATTTTCAGCTTTACAGGCCATATGGTCTCGACCACAACTATTCAACTCTGCCATTGAAGTGCAAAAGTAGTCACAGAAAACACATAAACGAATGAGTGTGGATGTGTTCCAATAAAACTTTATTAACAAAAACAGGAGAAAGGCCAATCTGGCCCATGAGCTGTAATTTGCTGACTCCTGTTTTAGATGAGTAAATACTTGCTGGTATATATGTAGTAGCTAATAAAGGGAATTTATTGTTAAATGTACTTCTCTAATCTTTTTAAGGCTTCCTCCAAAGAGGAAAAATTTCCTTATCAACGGTGTTTTTAATGCTTGGTCAGAAACAAAACTACCATTTGCCTAGCATAGGATGGAGATTTGTAAAGCCCTTCACAGTAAGAATGAAGAGATGTTATGAAATATTTGATACAGTCATTAAGAGTGTTCTACTGTCATTTGGGGGGAAAAAAGGTTTAGTAGTACTTATAGAAATGGAATTAAGCCTAAAACATTTTGTCCTCACTGAGAAAGTTTTTCTATCCCAGCAGCAAAAACACATAAAAAAGAAGATAACTAGAATTGAGATTTTTTTTTATTCTTATGAACACAAGTCCCATACATTTTATTATTGAAGTGCCCATAGGAGGAATCAAATCAAGAATCAAACCTTGATATACCCACGAAGAGGTCATCACTTCTATATCATATGGAATCTAATTATTGCTCACAGTTCTAGAGATAACAATGTTATACATTTTATCTGAGCTTTCTTTGAACTCTGAAATAGCAGTTCCACAAAGGCAGAGTGGTCGCCCAAAGTAGCATCGTAGATCAGCAGATGAGGTCTATTGATAATGCCTCTTCAACTTACTAGCAGTTAAATAATGAACTAGTTGGAAAGATAAAAAGTATGTAGTTAGAAGCAGCAAAAGATACCACCATCAGGGAGGTAAGAAACCATTTCTCAATAAACTGTTTAACCTATTGGTGAAGTTCCTCCTCGAACTGTGGGTCTAATTTTATGGACTGAAAAAAAAAATAGCATTTATGCATTGATATCATTAATTTGTTAAATCATTAATTCAGCAAATAATTTATTGAGGTTGGCTGTGTGCCCTAGTGTGTGCTAGATGCTAATGATACCATATTAACCAAGATAAACACAATTTCTGGACTTACAGAAAGCAAGACAATTAAATAATTATATGTTACAAATACTAGGATATAGAATGCTGTAGAAGAATCAAGAGGATCACCTTATGCAGTCTGGGGTGGTACAGTAGAGGAGTGTCAGGGAAAGCTTCCTGGAGAAAGTAACTTTTAAGTTAAGATTTGAAGGATGTAGGTATATCTAGGCAAACAGGTGGTGGAGAGAGTGTTCTGGGTTCCAGGCAGCAGAAACATCATATGTAAATGTCAGAGGCAAGAAGGAGCCTAGTACTTCCTAAGAATACCAGTATTACTGAAGGATTAAGTTAGGGGGTGGGGGAGCAGGTGAAGAGGGATGTGTCAGTCAAGAAGTTCCTGATGAGGCTGAAAATGTGGGTGTGTTCTTAAATTGCTTTTTAAGCTATATTAGAAAAATCAATCACATTTTGTTCGAAGGGTAATGGAAAGCCATTGAAGCATTTTAAAGAGGCTAGTGACATGACCGCAATTGGGTTTTAGAGGAATTGCTCTGGCTAAACAGTAGAGAATAGACTGGAGAAGAATAAGATTGGGGGCTGTTCCAGTAGTCCAGGTGAGAGATAGTAATAACCTGAACTGGGGAAATAAGAAAGGGGATGGACAGATCCAAGAGATACTTAGCATGTAGAAACAACAGGACCTGGTAACTGAATGGACGTAGAGGAGAGAAATATGGAGAACTCAAATATAATTCCTAGGCTTCTGGCTTAACAAACTGGGTGTATGGTAGTGGCAATAACTGACCGATGAGTTCAGTTTTAGACATATTGGGTTTGGGATGCTTGCTAGACCACTGAGTAGGCTGGATATATGGGTCAAGAGAAAGGTTTAGGCTAAAAATATAGATTCCAGAGTTAACAGCATATATAATAAAACATAACTGAAGCCTCTAGAATGCAGATCACCTAGGGAAGGTGTATAGAGTGAGAAGAGAAGAGGACCTAAGACAGAATTCCAAGGAATTCCTCTTTTGACATCCAAAGTAAAGTGATCAGTAAAATGGAGACTGAGAAGGAGTGGCCATGATCAGAAATAGAAAACCAGGGGCAAATAAAACCAGGCTTTCAAGAAATTTGTCTCTGAATGATGAGAAAGAATGGAGGTGATAAAGAATAAGATTCAACCATAGTTGTTTTGCCAGATAGATGCTATAAAAGGATACTGGAGCAAGGCAATTAATAATAACTGGAAAGTATAGTCAATAATGGCTAGAGAATTGATTGAAGCAATGGACCATAGAATCTAAGCTGTAGAGAGCAATGGGTGAAAAGTAAAGGGGAAAATGTCAGGAGAATGATTACCTCTAAGGTGATAGAAGATGCTGTGCTGTGGGGGAATACAAGGGTGGATTCCAGGGCACTGGTAATATTCTATTTCTTGACCAGGTGGTAGTTACGTGGGATGTTGCTTTATATATATATATATATAGAGAGAGAGAGAGAGAGAGAGAGATTACACAGGATTATTGCAGGCAGGACTTGGTACAGAGAGGGAGCTGATAAGCCAGGGGCAAGAACATTCAGGAAAAGAGAGTGAGTGACAAAGGGGAATGGGAAAGTGATTTGGAAATGAATGGTGGTGGTGGAGGTACTCTTCTAGCTAGCTACAAGTATCAAGGAAACAGAGGGGTTAAGGGACTTGCCCAAGTCTTCATAATTACTTAATGGCTAATCTTTAATAGACACTATGCCAACCTTCATTCCTCTCACTCTCTGGTCCTTTATCTAGCTTTATTTTTCTTCATAGACTTTACAGTGATCTAAAAGTGTTTTGAATATTCATTTGCCTCCTATCACTTTTCTCTATAAACATGTAAACTTCATGAGGCCAGTGGCTGTGTCATGTATCCCAGGTGTCTAGAATGATGCCCAGGACCGAGTAGGCTCTCAGAAAATGTGTTGTCAAATGATTCTCAGGCCATTAATGTACTACATGGTATAGCTGCCTTTTTCTTTTTCTTTTAGTTAATTCCATATGGAACTCAAAGGGTGGCAATTTTGAATCATTTTGCCACCTTTAGGTTTATAGCTGTTCACTCTCCCTGTCTTTGCTGCATATCTGTCTACCTATTTTTATCGGCTTTCATCTCATCACACTTTTCCCTCAACTTCCTCTCTACTACAAATTATTCTCCGAACAAGACCGGAGCCACTTTTCATTGATTTTGATGTCAGTGCTTTGAGTGACAACTCCATGTGGAGAACTCTGAACCTCCTGCTGGCTTATTGTTTGCTTTGGAAAAAAAAACAAAAAACAAACTCATCTTTCTGCATCTGCTGGGTAAATTTATGCTCGCAAAACATCCAGAACAAAAACTGTAGGAGCAACAGAGGTATTGATCTTGCCTTGATTTCTATACTCATAAGTACCGTAGCAATTTTAAAAAGGGAGGGAGGACTGGTTTTGAAATATCACTCAACCCAGTTATTAACCAATTTATTTTGTAGTTTGAATGTGAGAACTATGAAGTGCCTTTCCGATGTATTATTATTACCTCTATATTTTACCTGCAAGAGAGGAACAAAGACATTGTTTGAGAATAAAATATATTGCAGTGGTAGAAAATTTCAGTTTAAAGGGTTTCTTTGGCAGTTGTCACATCACACCTCTCTTCAGCTCTGCTCAATGAAGAGTCATTACTTCTTTGAAACAAATTGGTCACTTCCAGCTCTTCTCCACCTATAAGTCTTCTCTGTTCTTTATATTTCATTCAAACATGTCCCTTGTCTTATTTGATTTTTGTCCTTAGTCCACCATTTTTACATCCTTTGTCATCCTGTATGACAGGAAGAATCTGCCACCCCAAATCCTTTAATATATTTGCCTTACTAGTGTTTATTTTCCTGTCATATGTACTCTTTAGAAATCTGTTGGTTTTCTATGTTTCTACAGGACTTTCCTTCCTTGTAATTTATTTGCTTCTTGCGTTTTGTTGTTAGGTGCTGTTGAGTCAGTTCCAACTCATAGCGACCCTATGTACAACAGAAAGAAACACTGCCCACTCCTGCACCATCCTCACAATTGTTTTTATGCTTGAGACTATTGTAGCGACCACTGTGTGAATCCATCTCATCGACGGTCTTCCTCTTTTTCATTGACCCTCTACCTTACCAAGCATGATGTCCTTCTCCAGGGACTGGTCCCTCCTGATAACATGTCCAAAGTATGTGAGATGAAGTATTTTCTATGCACTTTTTAAAATAATTTTTGGCAAAAATATACATAGGAAAGCATAGACCAACCCGACAATTTCCACTTGTACAATTCAGTTGCATTGATTACATTCTTCAAGCTGTGCAACCATTCTTGCTATCCTTCTCCAAACCACTCCACCACCACCAAGACAAACTAACTGCCCCCTAAGCTGCCTATCCAACCCCTGGAGTTGCCACTGTCATTTTGATCCCATACAGATAATTCTTTAAAAGAGCACAATGACCAAGGCAGACATTCTTTACCAATTCAGCTAAACTATTGTTTGGTTTAAAGATAACTTCAGGGAGTAGGCTAGGTTTAAGGTCTAAGGTTTAAAGACTATACCAGGGCAATAGTTTCAGGGGTTCATCCAGTCTCAATGGCTCCAGAGAGTCTGAACTCTAGGAGAATCTAAAACTCCACTCCACATTTTTCCCTTTTTTTTAACCAGGATTCCTCCAAAGAATCCCAGATCAGAATGCTCCTCAATGGTAGCTGGGTACCATCCAGTTCTTCTGGTCTCATAGCAAAGGAGGCAGTTGTAATGGAGGCAGTTAGACATGCATTCCAGTTCCACTTCCTATTCCTACCTCTCCTTCTTCCTCTGCTGCTCCAGACTTACAGAGACCAACCTTTGCATCTTGGAAGGCCACTTGCAAGCCCCCAAGACCCCAGGCACTCAACAAACTGGGAGGCAGAACAAAAACACTAAAAACAATACTAGACCCCTAAACCTCCAAACCAGAAAAATAAATCCAAAGAGCTATCAGTTGCATATAAGCAGTATCAGCAGCTGCTCTTTTTTGTTGTTGTAAAAATATATACAACACAACGTTTACCAACTCAAACCCCTTTAGGCATAGAGCTCACTAATTATGTAGTGCAACCATTACCCTCAACTGATACCAGATTTCCCATCACCATAAGCAGAAACTCCCTGCTTTCCAAACAATTGCTCTCCCTCCCCCACCACCATCTCATCCTTGGTAACCACTGATAAACTTTGGTCTCTATACATTTGCCTATTCTTTTAATTTCATATAAGTGAGATCATATAATATTTACCGTTTTGTGATAGACTTACTTTTCTCAGCATACTGTCCTTGACACAGTGGTTAAAGCGCTCAGCTGCTAACTGAAAGTTCAGCTGTTTGAACCCACCAGCTGCTCCAAGGGAGAAAGATGTGGCAGTCAGCTTCCGTAAAGATTTACAGCCTTGGAAACTCTCTGGGGAAATTCTACTCTGTCCTATAGGGTCCCTATGAGTCAGAATCAACTTGACGGCAGTGAGTTTGGTTTGGTTTTTAATGTCTTTGAGGTTTATCTATATTGTAGCATATATCAGCACTTCATTTCTCTTTATAGCTGAGTAGTATTCCATTGTATGTGTGTACCATAATTTATTTATCCATTCATCCACTGATGGGCATTTAGATTGTTTCCACCTTTTGGCTATTGTGGATAGTGCTGCAATGAACATTGCTGTGCATGTGTCTGTTGCCATCACTGTTTTTAAGTCTCTTGGGTATATACCTAGGAGTGGGATTGCTGGGTCATATGGTAATTCTATTTTTAGTTTTTTGAGGAACTGTCACACTGTTTTCCACAACAGCTGGGCCATTTTGCATTCCCAGCAGCAATGAATAAGGGTTCCAATTTACCCACATCCCTGCCAACATTTGTTATTTTCTGTTTTGTTATGTTTTTAATCTTAGCCATCCTAGTTGGAGTGAAGAGGTATCTCATTGTGGTTTTGATTTGCATCTCTTGGATGGCTAAAGACATTGATCATCTTTTCATGTGTTTGTTGGCATATGAAAATCCTCTTGGATGAAATGTCTGTTCAAGTCCTTTGCCCATTTTTTGATTGGGTTATTTGTCTTTTTTGTTGTTAAGTTACCGAAGTTTACGTATATTTTGGATACTAGACCCTTACAGCTATATGGTTCCTGCAAATATTCTCCGAATCTATTAGTTGTCTTCTCACTTTTTTGGTAAAGTCCTTTGATGAACAAATGTATTTAATTTTTATGAGATCCCATTTATCTATTTTGTCTTTTGCTGTTCTTGCTTTTGTTATTATGTCAGATGTTTCATTGTTAAAACCTAGGCCCAACATCCATTCTTCTGTAATTTCTTCTAAGAATTTTATGGTTTTAGTTTTCACATTTAGGTACTTAATCCATTTTGAATTGATTTTTCTGTATGGTGTGAGCATGGATCCTGATTCATGTGGGAATCCAATTTTCCCAGCACCATTTATTGAAGAGACACTTCCTTCCCCATTGAATTGTCTTAGCACCCTTGTCAAACATCAGTTGACCGTAGATGTGTGTCAATGCACTTTTGACCTGACATTCTTGGTGTAATAGAAATATTTTTGAAATTGTATCATACCTTGAGTATTAAGGCATAATTTGTATTAATCTATTAGGCAATATTTCATTAATTAGATTGTTACACCATTTGCTGTCGTTCCATAATCTCACCATCAGTGCCTTCAATAGTCTGAACTGCATCAGGCACTCATCTTCAATTTAAATTTTCTTTTATCTTTGTTTCTGAGATTGCACTCTCTCTTATTTTCTTTTGTTTTGTTTCAATGACCTCTCTGATCACTTGCTGCAATTCCCACCTAGTTAACCTTTTTCCTCTGTCAGTACCTTAAATGTTGGTACCTCCTAGAACTTAACCCATGCCAAGTCTGAATACATTTATTGCTGGCATCCATTCTGATTGGTAATTACCCATCCTGTACTGATTGTTAAATAATTTTCAATACTATTTCAATGTATTAGAGAATCTAAGATACCCCTGCGTTTGCCATTTTCTTTTCTGGATAATCTCTTCCAAGTTCTCTAATGACCATAATCCACTTATTACTATAGTTAGTTGCCATTGAGTCAGCTCCAACTCATGGGCACCCCATGTACAACAGAATGAAATATTGCCCAGTCCTGTACCATCTTCATGATAGTTAGTAATGCTTGAATCCATTGTTGCAGCCACTGTGTATCTTGAGTGCCTTCCAACCTAGGGGGCTCATCCTCCATCACCACATCAGAAAATATTCTTTTGTGATTCATGGGATTTTAAATTGGCTAATTTTAGCAAGTAAATCACCAGGCCTTTCTTCCTAGTCTATCTTAGTCTAGAAGCTTTGCTGAAATCTGTCTACCATAGATGACCCCACGGGTCTTTGAAATACCAGTGGCATGGCTTCCAGTATCACAGAAACATGCAAGTCACCACAGTATAACAAACTCACGGACAGGTTGTAACATACTCCACTAAAAAACAAACAAACAAACAAAAAACCGTATTGCTGTTGAGTTGATTCCAAATCCTGCCAATGATTATCTCTAGCTCAGACTTCATTCCTAAACTCCAGATTAATATTTTCACATGCCAACCAGGTGCTCCCTACCTGTTCCACAAATATTTCAAACTCAGCATATCCCAAATTGGTATTTCATGGTCTTCTCTGACTATTTTCTCAATTTTGGTGGATGGCACCTCTATCCACCTAATTGGCCAAGATAGAAATCAAGAAGTTTTTCTGACACTTTCTTTATTCCCTACCGTCAAGCCCCACAATCAAGCATCAATCCTGTAGATTCTGAGAGCCAAATAGCCCTGGAGTTTTGTTGTTATTGTTGTTTTTATCTTTCATCCAGTCCCACCATTTTGTTTGTTGTCATTCATTCAGGTAGCATCTTCTTCTACAAAACTTCCTCATTGATCTCTTTGTCTCTCTCAACCTATCTTGCATACTGCAAGTTCATTGAAAGTGAACATTTTAACATAGTGTCTTAGGCTGGGTTCTCCAGAGAAGCAAAACTAACAAAACATATATATATATAATATATATATATATAAAAAGAGAGATTTATATATATATATACATAAAGAGAGATTTATATATATATATATATATATATAAAGAGAGATTTATATCAAAGAAATGGCTCACATGACCTGTAGAGGCTGTATGTCCCAAGTCTGTGAGGCAGGAAAGGGAATTTTCCCAATCCACGTAGCCACAGGGACTGGTGAACCCAAGATCGGCAGGCCAGAGAACAGTGCTGCTGCAGGCGGTGAAGATCCACAAATCTCAAGATCGGCAGGCAAAACTGCCGGCGAGCCATCAGCCCAAGTCCCAAGAACAGGAGGCAAGATGAATGGGAGCAAGCTGCAGGATCTGGAACAAGCAAAAGCCCTGGCAAGGCGAGCAGGAACAAGTAGGCAGAGGAGGGCAAAGAGATGATGGCTGAGGGGGCGGTGAGCTGCCACAGGCCCAGCCCCTGCCAGTATCACTCAGCAGATTACATCATGGGGGTGATCACATATAAAATTTAAACAGGGAAGTGATCACAACATTATACAACTGCCAAAACACTGAGAATCATGGCCCAGCCAAGCTGACACACAATCTTAACCATCACACATACCAATCATATTGCTTTAGTCAAGGTTCTATAATAGCTACCTTTCCACTCTGGATGGAACCCTGGTGGCTTAGTGGTTAAGAGCTATGGCTGCTAACCAAAAGGTTGGCAGTTTGAATCCACCAGGTGCTCCTTGGAAACCCTATGGGGCAGTTCTACTCTGTCCTATAGGGTCGCTATAAGTCAGAATCGACTCAATGGCGATGGGTTTGGTTTTTTATGGTTTTCCACTCTGGATAAAAGCTGAATTCCTCAGCTTGCCACACAAGAACTTTCACAATTTGTTATGAAGTAGGCTGTCTAGGCTATCTCCTATATCTCCCCACCTCTCTATTATAACCCAATAATAATAAATTATTTGTAGCTCCCCAATCACCAAATGCTACTTTTCTGCTTTAACATATACTGTTCCCTCAACTAGACATTCTAACCATTGAGAGTTTCGTAAATGCATCCTTAAAGTCTCAGCTCAAAATACTGTCTGTGTGAGCAACTTACTTCCTGCCCAACCCACAAGGTAGATGCAAGTGCATCTCTCTCCATACTGCCATTTAATATTTAACTCTATTACATCAAGAATCATAATATTTACTGTTACTGGTTTTTTCCATATATGTCTCCCACTGTAGTAGAATCTTCCACGGTGTAAAGATAATGTCTTATTTATTTTTGGTATATGTTTATCAGTCATGATGCTATTGGCTGCAAGAAACAGAACACACATTTAAAGTGGCTTCAGCAGTAAGGAGAATTTATTTCACATAACTGGAAGTCTGGAGGTTAGAGCAGGCTCCGGGCCCAGTACAAATGGAACTCCGGCTCTCTTTCTCTATGATTTCGTTTGTTCTGATTTTCACTTCTTGTTACTTTAACCTACTCACTAGTTTCCCTGCAAGTTTGAACATGGCTGCCAGCAGCAAATTAGGTAACATAATTTCTTGTTATAATGAGAAAGAGAACTTTTTACCTCAAGGGTAGCTTAAGAAATTTTCCCCTCAGTCAGATTAGGCCAGTCAAGGTTATATATCTACTCCTGCACCAATGATAGTCTTCAGGGTGATGCCATGGGCTGGTTGACTTAAACCTTGGGCTCTTGACCCAAGGTAAGAAGAAAGAGATGATTTTGATTGGTGCAGAATCTAAGTTTTAGATGAATCTAGATCTACCTCTAAAACCGTGGAAACCTGGAGAAAACTGGGATCCTTCTCAGAATAGGATTGCAGAACAGGTGTAGGGGTAGTTAGGGGTGAATTCCCTTTAAGTTGCCAATGATATTCACTCCACTGATGTCTTTCTGAGCCCAAAGATATTCAATTAATATTTGTTCAATAAACCTATAGAAAAACAATCTTATCATCAAGCTATTTATAAACTAGGTGACAATAAGAAATATTTTTAGAAGATTTAATTATATACAAGTTAATGATTCACATTAGGCTTTTCCTAAATTTAGTATGTTTTCCTTCCCGTGACCTTAGCCTGAATCTTATCTTGGCCTAGATCTGGAAGTTAATAGGAGATACTAGGCACTTTATTGTTGTTGACTCTGTTTCCCACAATTGGTTTAACAACATTAATTGCAATGTATATAGTTCAACTAAGGAAAAAAAAAAAAACTTGCCCACCATAATAAGATATTGTCAAGGAAAATGATACTTTCATGCAGCTATTCTGCTTTTTAGTGTAGTCTCAGTTTCTGTAGACCTAATAAGAAGGGATCATCTCAGCATCTTATAAGTTTAATTTTGAAAAACAAGAAACCATGAATAACGGAAATGATTTCAAAACATCTTCACTCACACCTAACATATGAAACAGCTGAATTAGAGGTTCTTAATAATTTAATCAGTGAAGCATAACTGGAGGCTTTAGAAAAAGTGCCTAAACTATTAAAAGATTCTTCAGCTGCTGGATAATGTTGATATCAAGTTATTTCTTACACTGGCAAACAGCCAAGCCATTCCCTGGTCACAGCCACTTTTCAGCATTTAGTGGTCCTCTCAGTCATCCCAATCATAGTCCCAGGAATGTTTCAGGGTAACTCTGCAATAATAGTATATTACTATTGGCTGCCAAATTTGGAGGTAGTTTATCTTCCAGAAGGGGTATGAATAGAGCAATAAGTCCAAGCAGAGTGAGCTTTATTAATGATGCCCAAGATTTTTGACATAAACTATTAACCTTCAATCAATTTTACCACCACTTCCCATACTCTGGTTTTACTCTAAACTAGTCCAACTGTGTTACAGTCTCAGTTAATACAATGTTAGAGGTTTTTTTTCTTTCCAAATATGGAGTTGTCAGGAAAACTTGTATGCATCCTATACGTATACAACTTCTTTAGTATTTAATCCTAAAGGGTAAACCTTTTAGTTCTTACTGTGTAATAGAAAGACAAGTGCTCTATTTATCTATAATATATTTTTTAATATTACCAAATATGTTCACAGTTAAATGAAAATGAGAATACCTTGGTTATCTCTTTCTTATGAAGGCCTTGAAAATAATCTGTCAATGTATTCATCTATATGTCTTTCTTATTAAGTAGGCACAGGCCCTTTGCCAAGTTAGTAATTATTAAATAATAGTCTTTGAATGAAAGCCATTCTGTTAGAATAAGTTCAGACTATGAAAGTCACAATAGAAATGCTTTCTCATTCATGAACCCATTATTTCTTTCTGGAATATATATTACTTAAAAATGTATTCTCCATGTTGACTTCTAATAGTAGATAATATTTTGAAAACTTCTTTTATGTTTTGAAATTTTGCTTTAGTGCAGATAATTAAAATGATTTGATAGACTAAGAAACAATTTTTAAAATAGGAGATGAAATTAGTTTTTCATAATCCAAGTAGGAAATGTTAAAATAATGTCCTAAAGTAAATAATTAATATGAAGTGATAGAAAATTGCTTTCTGAAAGTCCATGACATGTAGTGATTTCTAATATGCTTAATAACATCTACCCATTGCGTGAGTGTGTGGTTCAAACATTTAAAGTTCATGTGCTGAGAAACTATTGGGCAAGAACAAATCTCTTAACTCCTATGTAAGCCTAGCTGATCATTCAACATCTGCTTTTTGATTTGCAAGGACTCTTGGACATACTGCTTGAGAATATCAAGGATCTCCTGAATTACATGCAAGGCATTTGAGTCTAAGATTTACGATGCTCAGAGATGACAGATTTTAAAGTTCAGCATTGGTATCTCCACAAATTCCTTCCAATTTTAGAATTTTACAATCGGGTCGGCAGAGAATAATACAAGGAAATATGTAAATAAACACACAGAGACTCTTTATATAAGAGTGTGATCAATATAGGAATCAGGGAAGGGGAATATCGGGGTTAACTGGAGTTGTTAATTAACAAAGACTTCACAGAAGTAAGTTCCTGATCATAAAGAATAGGAAGAATTTGAGTAAGTGAAGAAGTTACTTCTAAGAAACAGCCTGGACAAATTCATTTTGTAAAGAGTGAAGGTATGTTGGGTATTGCATAAAGAGACTGGCTAGTCTGAGACAAAGTGTACATCTGGGGGAAGTAGGGGTCCCTCGGTGGTGCAAATAATTAAATTGTTAGGCTACTAACTGAAATGTTGGTGATTAAAGTCCACTCAGAGCCAACTTGGAAGAAAGACCAGGTGATCTACTTCTGAAAAACCAGGCATCGAAAACCCTATGGAGCACAGTTCTAGTCTGACATACATAGGGTCACCATGAATCAGAATCGACACAATGGCAACTGGTACTGGTAGTGGAGAATCATTTTGTATAGTATTCACACTAGGGGCTACAACATACATAACAGTGAGTAAAACAGGCTACAGGTTAGCCAAATTCTGGCATACTAGCTCTTACTCTGCTCGTTTTCTCCCACTCAGAAAAGCAGTTCAGAACGTAAGTAAGTGAGGGCATTGTTATAGTGACAGTCTTGAACCTGTTCTTATTTATAAAACATAATAAACCATTTGGAAAATTTGGTGTTTTATGCCTGTGACATGACCCATCTTCTAGTGACTGTGATATCATTATTTGGCAATTCTGAAAATGAAATCAACTATGTGAAGGATTGTGGCTTTTGAAGACTTTTGGTCAGAGTAACATTATGAGGCAGTGACCAACATTATAGTGGTTCTAAACCTACAGGCTGGAGATATCCCAGATTCTCCAGGATTATTGAAAGGACTTCTGAATCCATGAGCACACCAAGTGTTATCTGTGGATCAAATTAATAATGTCTCCCACATAAATGTAGTAGAAATTTTCAAAGTGATATAAATGCTGCTGTGATTAACGAAATGCAAAGTCATATGAAGATATTACTGAATAAGTTGATTTTTGTTACTATTTTTCTTAATCTATGCATACTAGATACACAACTATTATGTAGAAGTATGTAAGTTTTGAGATTTCAAAGGCATGTTTATAATATTGAAAACCACTCATTGACACAGTTAAGAGATCTCTGATTTGGAAATTAAGAGGCCTGGTATCTGTTCCTCATTTGATCTCTTACCGGCTGAGGGCTAAGTTTCTTGGGCAAATCATTCAACTTCTTGGGCCAGAGTTTCCTTAATCATTAAATGATGGGGTTTTCCCAAATGAGACAACTTCTGAGAATGCTACCAGGTATAGCATTTGTAGTTTTAGATATACAAAATAAGTTAACCTTTCTGAAGACCATTTCAGGTTACCATAATATACATTTATGTAGCATTGAAAATTAAATACTGATAACTTACTTTTTTATAGAATGATTTACTTACTCGCTTTTATCATTATCTAATAATGAATCTGATTCATTAATCTCAAAAGATCATTCCTGAAAATAGATGAATGAAAGAGCCCTGGATTGTTATCATTTCACCTATTCAAGTCACCTAATGGTGCTAGCCCGAGGCCCCCAATGACAATAGTAGAAGATTATCAATTGCAGCGATAGTCTCCGAGTATTTCAGTCCATATATTCCAAATGGTGGCGTAGTGGTTAAGAGTTCGGCTACTAACCAAAAGATCAGCAGTTCGAATCCACCAGGCACTCTTTGGAAACCTTGTGGGGCAGTTCTTCCCTGTCCTCTAGGGTTGCTATGAGTCGGAATCGACTCGACGGCAATGGCAATGGTATACCCCAAATAGTAAATTGCCTCTACTTTTTCTTTGAGGAGTCCCTGGGTGGTGCAAATGGTTAAGCACTTGACTACAAGCCAAAAGGTTGACGGTTCAAACCCACCCACGGACAGCTCAGAAGACAGGCCTGGTGATCTGCTTCTGAAAGATGACAGCCTTGAAAATTCTATGGAGCACAGGTTCTACTCTGCATACATGGGGTTGTCATGAGTTGAAATCAACTTGATGCCAACTAAGAACAACACCAACAAAAACACTTTTTCTTTGAGAATTGGCCTTTCTGCCTAACCCTTTGCTTCTGTTCAAGTTCTTACATTTCACATACATTATGCTATATGTATTAAATTCATATAAATTACCCAGCAATTTCTTAATAATAATAGCTATTGAAATACAACATATGTCTTTCCGGTAGAACAAAGCAGGAAACACAAATTTTGTGACTTTTTTTTCATTCTTTCCACTATATTGCAGGGCAAATATGAAGAATTTTACCAATTCAAAGCTATATGCATATATGCCTTCCATCAATATATACTAGTTTTGTTCCTTAAAGATTCATCATTGCATTTATTTCTATTTTTTCTAGTTTAATAAACCCTAGGTAGCATTACTGTTGTTTCAATTAGGTTAATTTTATTTCTTTATTGTTACTTACTTTATATGACAAGTTCGAGATTCTGTAACATATAATTTAATGAAAAATTTCACCCTTTATGTCTTACGGTGCCCTGGTGGCACGTGGTTAAAGCGTTCGGCTGCTAACCGAAAGATGGGCGTTTCAAACCCACCAGCCACTTCACAGGAAAAAGACGTGGCAGTCTGCTTCCATAAAGATTTACAGCCTTGGAAACCCTATAGGGCAGTTCTACTCTATCCTATAGGGTCTCCATGAATCGGAATCTACTCGATGGCAATGGGTTTGGGTTGGTTTTTACGTCTTATTGCTCTAAAATCCTGAGTTAATATGGACTGTCATTTTAACAGTGAAGGAAATGTATTTTACTTCTAGTTATTACCTAAATATCTTGAGACTAAGAAAATGTCAATTTTAAGAATTACTACTTTTCTCCTAATGAGAAATAAGTAAAGTGATTTTGTATTGTGGACTGTGCAGTTAGCTTTATGTTAGAGTATTTTTATTCTTAAAATATAATTTCAAAAGTTTATTTTTTCATTGTGGTAAAAATATGTATAACAAAACATTTTTCAATTCAACATTTTTTACATGTACAATTCACTGACATTGATTACTTTCATTACAGGTAGTCACCGACCTCTCCGTCGTAAGTCGGCAGTAACATAAGTCAAATACCTGATTATTTTTTTTTTTCAGTTTTCATTATTATTGCCTTTTGTTATCAGTATCTTTATAAATCTGATTTTTATTTGTCTTTAGGAGTTGAAAACATTACCTATAAACTTGCATATATATTTTAATATATGCATACATACATTAAAAAATACACAAATCAGTAAAAAAACCGACTGTCATAAGTTCGGTTCCTCATAACTTGAATACGTCGTAAGTCAGGGACTACCTGTATATGCAACCATCACCACTATCCATTTCCAAATTTGTACATCACAATTAAGAGAAACTCAGTGCCTCCTTAAGCAATGAGTTCCTCTTTCCCCCTCTCTCAGCCCCTAGTAACCAGTAATAAACTTTGGTCTCTATACATTTGCCTAGTCTAGATATTTCGTATAAGGGGATCATAAAATATTTGTCCTTTTATGATTGACTTACTTCACTCAGCATAATGTCTTCAAGGTTCATCCATGTTTTAGCAAGTATCAGGACTTCATTTCTCTTTATGGCAGAGTAATATTCCCTTGTGTGTTTGTATCACATTTTGTTTACTCATTCATCTGTTGATGGACATTTAAGTTGTTTCCATCTTCTGGCTATTGTGAAGAGTGCTGTAGTGAACATTGCTGTGCAAGTTTCTGTTTCCATTCCTGATTTCACTTCTTTTAGAGTGGTGTTCCTGGGTCATCTGGTAGTTTTATGTTTAACTTTTTGAGAAACTACCCAACTGTTTTCCACAGTGGTGCAGCATTTTACATTCGCACCAGCAATGGATCAGTGTTCTAATCGCCATCTTAGTGGGGGTGAAGTGATAGCTCATTGTGGTTTTGATTTGCATTTCTCTAATGAGCAATGCAACTAACAACAATAACAATGAGTAATGATGTTGAGCATCTTTTCATGTACTTGTTGGCCATTTATATATCTTTGGTGAAATATATGCAAATCTAGGTATGCAAATCTTTCTCTTCCCCTGGTTAAATTTATTCATAGGGATTTTATTCTTTTAGTTGCTATTATAAATGAAATTGTTTCCTTAATTTCCTTTTCAGAATATCCATTGCTGATGTATAGAAACTCAACTGATTTTTATGTGTTGACCTTGTACCCTACCAATGTGCTGAATTTGTTTATCAGCTCTAGTAGCTTTCTTGTGGATTCTTTGGGGTTTTCTATATATAAGGCTGTATATATATGTCATCTGCAAAAAGGGATAGTTGTACTTCTTCCTCTTCAAGTTGGATACATTTTATTTCTTTTTCTTGCATAATTGTTCTGTCTAGGACTTCCAGTACAATATCGAATAGTAGTGGTGAGAGTGGACATCCTTGTCTTGTTCCTGATCTGAAGAGGAAAGTTCTGTCTTTCACAATTATGATGTTAGCTGTGGGTTTTTCACAAATGCCCTTTATCAGGTTGTGGAATTTCCATTCTATTTCTAGCTTGTTGAGTGTTGTTATCATGAAAGGTGTTGAATTTTATCAAATGCTTCTTCTGCATCTGTTGAAATTATCATGTGGTTCTTTTTCTTTGTTCTATTAATGTGATGTATTATATTGATTTTCTAATGTCAAACCAGCATGTATTCCTGGGATAAATCCCACTTGATCATGGTATATAATCCTTTTACTATGCTGTTGGATTTGGAATACTAGTATTTTGTTGAGGATCTATATTCATAGGGGATATTGACCTGTAGTTTTCTTTTCTTGTGGTGTCTTTGTCTGGCTTTGGTGTCAGAGTAATGCTAGCCTCATAAAAGGAGTTAGGAAATGTTCCCTTCTCTTCTATTTTTTGGAAAAGTTTAAGGAAGATTGGAGTCACTTCTAAAAATGTTTGGTAGAATTCCCCAGTGAAGCCTTCTGGTCCAGGACTTTGCTTTGCTGGGAGGTTTTTGATTACTAATCCAGTCTTCTCCCTTGTTATGGGTTTGTTGAGATTGTCTATTTTCTTTGTGAGTTGGTGTATGAAGTTTATGTATTCCTAGGAATTTGTCCATTTCATTTAGTTTATCTAATTTGTTGGTGTACATGGTTCATAGTATTCTCTTATTGTTTTTGTATCTGTAGGGTCATTGTAATGTCCCACCTTCATTTCTGATTTTAGATATTTGTGTCTTCTCTCTCTTTTTCTTTTTCAGGCTACTAAAATTTTGTCAATTTTACTGATCTCTTCAAAAAACCAATTTCTGGTTTCATGATCTCTCTCATTTTTGTAGTTTCTATTTTATTTATCTCTGATCTGGTCTTTGTTATTCCTTTCCTTCTGGTAGATTTGGGCTTTATTTGCTCTTCTTTCTCTAGTTCTCAAGTTGTAAAGTTATGTTATTGATTTGAGATCTTTCTTCTTTTTTAACGTAGGTGTTTACCACTATAAATTTCCCTCTGAGAATTGTCACTGATGTGTCCCATAAGTTTTGGTGTGTTGTGCTTTCATGTTCATTTGACTCTAAGCATTTTATGATTTCTTTCTTGATTTCTTGCTTGACTCATTCGTTGTTTAATAGTGTGTTGTTTAATTTCCACATATCTGTGTATTTTCCAGTATTCCTTCTGTTATTAATTTCTAGTTTAACACCATTATTGTCTGAGAAGATACTTTGTTATGAGTTCAGTTCTTTTAAATTTATTTAGACTTGCTTTGTGACCTAACATGTGTTCCATCCTGGAAAGTGAACTGCAGAAGAATGTATATTGTGCAGTTGTTGGAATAAAAAAAAAAGCCAGTTGCCATGGAGTTGATTCCAAGTCATTGCAATTCCGTAAGGATGGCGCAAACAGTTACACTCTCAACTATTAACCAAAAGGTTGATGGTTTGAACTCACCCAGAGGTACCTTAGAAGAAAGGCTTGGCAATCTGCTTCCAAAAGATCACATCCTTGAAAATTCTATGGAGCACATTTCTAATCTGCAACACATAAAGTCACCATGTTGTTGGATAGTGTGTTCTATACATGTGTATTATGTCTAGTTGGTTTATAGCATTGTTCAAGTCCTTTATTTTTTTATTGGCTTTCTTTCTAGATGTTCTGTCCATTATTGAAAGTAGTGTATTGAAGTATCCAACTACTAATGTAAAACTATTTTTGACTCCAATTTGTCAGTATTCGCTATGTATATTTTGGGACTGTGATGTTAGGTGCATATATATTTATAATTGTTATATCTTCCTGATGAATTGACCCTCTTATCACTATATTGTGTTCTTTTTTTTTTTCTATTAAAACAGATTTTGACATAAAGACTATTTTTTCTGGTATTAAAATTTGCTACTCCATCTCTCTTTTGGTTACTATTTGCCTGGAATGTTTTTCCATCCTTTCACTTTGAACCTATTTGTTTCTTTGGGTCTAAGATGTGTCTCTTGTAGACAGCATACAGTTGGATCTTGTTTTGTTTTGTTTTACTTTTTAATCCATTGTGGCATTTTCTGCCTTTTGATTGTTTAGTCCATTTACCTTCATGGTAATTACCGGTAAGGGAGTACTTACTTCTACAATTTTTTTTTCTGTGTCTTATACCTTCTTTGTCCCTCATTTCCCCTCTTAATACCAACATTTGTATTTTGTTGATTTCTATGTAGTGAACCATTTTGATTCGCTTCTTTCCTTTTATGTACATATTTGTGATTATTTTTCTTTGTGGTTACCATGAGAATTACATTTAACATCTTACATTTATAGCTACCTAGTTTAAACTGATTCCACCTTAACTTTATGTCTCTTCCCTCATTTATGTTGTTGTTAAACCTATTATATCATTATATATCATGTTCCCTGTATGTTTATATTTATTTTTTTGTATTTTTCATTGTAAAGCATGAAGGACATAACAACTATAATTACTAACTAAAAATACGTTAACACTTGCGCTTCTGTTTGACCATGAAACTACCTTTAATGAAGATCTTTTTTTCTATGTACAGCTTTGAGTTACTGTCTAGTGTCCTCACTTTTCCATCTGAAGGACCCTCTTTAGCATTTCTTACAGTGCGGGTCTAGTGTTTATTAACTTTCTCACCTTTTGTTTATCTGGGAGTGTCTTAATTTTGCCCTCATTCTTGAAGGACAGTATTCTTGGTTGACAGTTTTTGTTTCTTTGTTTTTTCTTTCTTTCAACACTTTTAATATATCTTTCAACTGCCTTCTTGCCTCCAAGTTTTCTGAGAAGAAATTAGCACTTAATTTTATTGGGGATCTTTTGTATGTGACAATACACTTCTCTCTTGTGGCTTTCAAGATTCTCTCTTTGTCTTTAGTTTTAGAGAGCTTGATTATAATGTGCCTCGGTGTGGATCCCTTTGAGTTTATCCTACTTGGAGTTCATTTAACTTTTTGGATTTGTAGGTTTATATCTTTTTCCAGTTTGTAAAATTTTCTGCAATTATTTCTGGAAATATTCTTTCTGTTCCTTTCTCTCTCTTCTTCTGGGATTCTCATGATGTGTATGTTAGTTTGCTTGATGGTACAAAAGTTTATTTTCAGTTTTTTAAAATTCAAAATGTTGTGTAATTTGATATATTTTATGTAAACAACACTATCATGGAAAATGCACTGGTATAACTAGAGTTTAAACATCATTTACTGATTTTTTTTGAAGGAATTACCTTTAACTCCAATCTGATGAAATTTACTCTTCCTAGAAACCTAAAATAAGAGGTTTAGAATGAGTCTGCTCTACAGAAGTAGAACTTTGTGGATTTTTTTAATAAGCAAAGAATCTATGTTCTTATTTCAGAAACTATAAACTGTAAACCTATAGCTTTTCTAGGCTCTTTTTACACTTTTAATTTTAGACCCATTCATCAAAAGAATTAAGACAATAAGATTCAAGACTGAAGCAATAGGAAGTATGGGTATTAAAAGTGTCACACTAATGCTCCTGGGAGCATTGCCATTTCAATAGAATGATTTATAATCACTGAAACAATGTTTCTGTTTATGATTACCTCTTCAACTTTCAAAAGGAATTTGGAATGATTTGGTGGGTATGACTTTAAAAAACAAATATCATAATCTTTTTTTTTTAATTCACTGCTTATAACAAGCAATTGTCACTACATAATTATAACTTGGTTTCTACTCTTAATTTTGGTTTCTGTTGTCTAGCTGGTAGTTATCAGACTTATGGGCATGGTGTACTTTTCTAAAAGTCAAATGAAAACATAAATTGATTTCTATGTAGCTAGTTTCACTACTTCAGTTACTGTGTTTGCCATACCTGCAGTTCATGTGTTTGCTGACCCAGAACTTTAAAAGCCAAGTTTGGCCCAGCACAGTCACTTCAGACCAACACAAGATAGTAGCTATATTTCCAATGTCATTTTGGAGACAGAGTTCAAGACTTCAGTATTTGGATTTGTCAAGCTCTTTGGTGTTTTAGTTAGAGGATGTGTTCAGATTTCACTTAAGAAACAGTAATTCAGATGATAAATTGAAACTCAAGTATAACCAAAGAGTATAAAACTCTTTTATAAGCCCTTAAACAATAAATATGCTATGAATCTTCTGCATGCTTTTTGTCCATTTCCAGAGCATTCAATTGAATATTGAGTTTATGCATGTAATACCAATAACTAATTCACTTTAAATAATAGTATTCCAGGATGCAATGGCTGAAAACATGATGTTACTTCTGTGTATAGAAACATAAACCAGTATGTGCTTAGACCAAAGGAATTATGTCTTGGATTGGATTCTTTGGGAGCAGACTGAGCCAAAAAATTGTATACAGAAGATTATTAGGATGTACTCTTAGTAGATACATCTTTAAGGAAGTGAGGGGGACAGTATTGGGCAGAGGGAGAGGTTGATCATAATGCAGTTGCAACCAATGTCTTTGCTGATCTTAGTGGCGAGGGGGATTTGGAGCTGGGTTGTTCCTTCAGAATTGTCCCAAATTGAGACAAATGGGCTGGACTTTGAGATCCCTGCACTGACCAAAAGCAAACCACAGAGAGAGATGCAGCTATGATCCATTCCCAATATCTAGGGTTTGGATCCATCAGCTCTCAGAAGGGAATCTTGATGGAGCACCACACTGTCCACTATAGATGTAGATTGCCATATTCTGCTTACCTCACAAGAGTGGCAAGGGTGATAAAAGGTAACAATAGTATGACAGAAAATAAATAGGTCCCTTTTCACTGGGCCTTAATATATCAGAACCACGAGCACCACACTGTCCACTATAGATGTAGATTGCCATATTCTGCTTACCTCACAAGAGTGGCAAGGGTGATAAAAGGTAACAATAGTATGACAGAAAATAAATAGGTCCCTTTTCACTGGGCCTTAATATATCAGAACCACTCTGATTTACAGGAAACAGTATACAAGAACATCTTCTAAATCTCCTTTACACTGAAGGGAGAGGAAAAAGCTCACTGTCTGATACATGAAATCCTTTTTAATCATTCACCTCAGAAACTTTCTTCTTAAAATACCTATTGCTCAGAACCTTCCATCTAATTTTAGATGTTAATCTTGGAAAAGTATTTTAATGTATCCAAATCTTAGTTTCCTCTCTCACAAAGTAGCAGAAATGATGCTGTTCCTGCCCACATCAGAGTGGAGTGGCAAGGAACCAACTGAGATAATAACCAAAAAAAGGCATTTTTATACTATTCAAAGTTCTATGCAAATATAAGGTATTATTATCAATTCATCTTATATTGTTAAACTACTTAATACTGCTTCAGTTACGTTGGAGCTAAAGGCGTGTGTGTGTGTGTGTTTGTGTGTATAAACTTAAGGACTCTGCTTACTACATTGCATACCATTCTAATCTCGATAACAACAAAAGCAAATATTTGTTTAGACCCTACCATGTGCCACACATTGCACTGGCTTTTGTAAGGAAGCAAAAAATAAATCCGACGAATACTTCAAGTAGCTTATCACCTAATAGATAGGTCTTGTAAGGGCCTGGCACATGGTAGGGAATCTTATCCAGCAATGTACAACAACTGTAAGAATTCATTGTTAATTATTTAACTACATGAGTACAAAATGTAGCTCATCCAAACAAGTATGAGACTCATTTAGACTGAACTCTGCAGAAAGCACTGCTTACCTGGTTTTGCTTATGCTTGACTCTAGCATCTTGACTCTGAATATTCAAGTAGGGCCATCTCTGTGAAAAACAAATAAATAAGCAATAAAAAGAAAATAGAATGACTTCTTTAATTCAGGATTTTTTAAGGTGCTAAAAATTTTGGCAGAATAGCAACTCATTTTCTGTAGTGAGAACTACACAATATTTTCTAATTAGTTATAATCAAATAGTTATTTTTTTTAATTCTGATATCAATTTTTGAATTGATAATCACCCTTCATCAACAGCATGGTCTTTATTATGATTTGATCTGGCTTTTCTTCCCTTGTCATCTGCACTGGGATGCCTGCTTCTTGACTCTTTCTACTAAGTTCTCTACTGTGCTCATACGAAATGTTCCAAGTATACTAAGAGTGAATTTCTACTAAAGACATTGCTTCCTTCAAGTATCCCATAAAATGCTTGCTGTTTGATTTACAGGCATCATAGAATGTTTCTCATCCTTTAATTCTCATATTTTAACTTGAGGAGCATTTATTTCTTTCCAGCTTCATTATTTGTGCAGGATCACCTCTTTTTTTTAATTTTTTTTTTTTTACTACTGCAGCAATGTGAGGGACATTTGAAATCCTTTTCAGAATACCAGTATTTACTAGGTAAAAATGTATGCTATATCGGTTAACTATTACTGTGTAACAAGCTACCCCCAAATATAGTGGCTTAAAATAAGAATCATTTATTTAACTCACAATTCTTTGGGTCTGCTTTTGTCTGGGCTCATCTGGGTGGTTCTTTTGCTGGGCTCAGCTGGACTCATTCATATATACATGGTCAGCTGGCAGTTGATGGCCTCATTTGTGTGTTTGGCAGATGGTAGTCATTGGCTGAGACATGGGGGTGACAGTCCCATGTGCCTGTCATTACCCCATAGGCTAGCATAGTTCATATAGAGGTAGAAGGATTCCAAGCTCAACCCAGTGTACAAGCACTTTTCAAGCCTCTGCGTGCTTCTCATTTGCTAATGTCCCATTGACCAAAGCAAGTCACTTGGCCAATTCATATTTAAAGAATGGAGAAATATGCTACAGCTCTTGATGGAAGGATGTGAAATATCTTATTACAAAGGGGTAGATGCAGGGTAGATGTAGGAAAGGATTTGCCAACATTTGCCCTCCACCAGAAGTGCTGTCTTTTTTTTTTTTTTTAAACCAGGATTTTTCCTATGTAACATTATTCAGTATTCCTTGGGAGCAATAGCTTGCAGTGTTTACTGTTTCTTCAGTGTATGCCCAATATGATGGGTAGGAGTAGCACTTAACAATTTCACTTAATCTGTACTTCTAGGGTTTAAGAATGCACAAACTTGGATAGGCATAAAGGAAGTCCAGTACAAATGCTAAAAACAAAGAAACAAATAAAAAACAACTAGATACATATAAAGAGAATGATAGAGGCATAAAATTGAAAACCTTTTAAATCATTGGTTCACAACCAGAGGCAGTTTTTTCCCCACTAGAGTACGTTTGTTAATGCCTGGTGACATTTCTGGGTGTCACAGCTGGAAGGATGCTCTGGCCAGGGATGCATATGGGGACAGATTACCTAATAAGCAAGGTAAGCACGGGCTTACTTGTACTTACTTATTAATCTGTGGTGCACAATTTCACCTGTTTTTCACCATGTCAAAGGTGTGGTGAAACCCATGTGAAATTGTACACTACAAATTAGTAATTAAACACGATTAAGCCCATGCATACCTTGCTTACTGTAAGCCCATGTGTACCTTGCTTACTGGTTAATCCACCCCTGGATGCACAGGACAGCCCCTCTCCACAACAAAGGATTATCTGAGCCAAAACACTGATAGAGCTGAGGTTAAGAAATCCTGCTTATATTTAGTGCATGCCGAATGCATTCATATCATGTGAGTCATGGAAAAGTGCTAAGAGGATGCAAACTGAGAAAGAAAAAGGCAAACGATATCTGTTCTCAAATTCGTGAAGAAAGGATGCATGTCTGGGTGAAGTCACATTGGAGATGTTCCTCTAGCATAATATTTAACTTATATGAAGAAGCCAGATGCACTTTATTGTTTAATCCATATTTTTATGCTAGTTCAAGGTGATCTTCTCTCCACAAATGCATTTTGTGGGACCCAAATCTTGAAAACTATAGCCCTTGGAGTCTAAAGTGTTTGAGTGATTAATAATTTTTACAGATTGAGTGGGAGATGTAGAAAGATATGTGATGATCAGATAATTTTTTTAAATATGTGCAGTGGTTAAATATACTGTCCTGGCCTTGTCACTATTTAATGGGATATCCTGAGCAATTTACTTTACTTTTCTGTAAAATGGGAATGATAATACCTACACTGAAGATTGTTTGGTAAAGATTAAATAAAACAAGGTTTATAACCGGGTTCCTATTGCCTGGAACATAGGAAACCCTGAGTAAATGGTGATGGTGATGGTAGTGGTGGTGGTAATCTCTCTTCTAAGTAGCAGCAAATATTTTTTTTATTATATCTTAGTAGCAGGGGAGAATCAATTAAAAATTGATAAGTAGTGTCAGTGAGCTTTTAAAGTCCATGGCTTCCACCTGTAACGTTTTTTGTTGTTGTTCTAAAATCCAGAAATACAATTGGTTATCATGAATCCTTGAGTTCCACTTCTCTAGGCCTTGCACATGGGTCCTCATTATGCTGAAATGTGAATAATTGATGGTAGTTGAGTCATATATTTTATTTTCTCTTTTTAGTGAAGAGAAAGAATACAGACATATATTAATGCTTATTTGTTCATAACATTTGTTTCTAACTTTTCCAACTTGTACCTACAGTGTACAAATATTTACAGGAAAGAGGTAAAGTTCTTCCTTGCCTACATACAATAGATTGTTCTTTTTTGGAGTATATACATGATTTCTAATTTTGTTAACAAGTACTCTCTAACTCTTACTTACTGCGTTAAACCACACGTTATCCTTTCAAATATTCAAGAAGAACAATATCCCCCAATATTGATTACATGGAGTACAGTTACTTTTTCTATTGGTGAGATGGAAGTAGCTAAACAGTCTTTCTAATAACCAACTGTATTTAACAGTAATGCAATTTTACCACATATACTATTGCTGTCATTTATTGACATGGAATGATGAGTAGGAAGGGGATATTTAAAGACACTGTTTAGATATGTCCTCATGTAATTTTTAGTGTGTGTCCAACAATCTATCATTTAGTGAGGTGGCTGATTTTTCAAATATATAAAGTGAAACAAACAAAAAGTTACTCACATTAATACAACAAAGCTAGAAATAAAATGTGCTTCTTGATTTTTGTCAACCAAAGGAGACCTGTGAATTACAGAGAACCACGTGTGAATTCTTCAAAGGAAGTATGTATGCCAGACACATTGTGTGTGTGTGTTTTCTAAAAAGATTTAGTAGCTCCTTTAAAGCCCTAAGTAAAGCTGTTAGTCTGACTAATCATGTACCCCTGAAACCAATTAAATTTTTAGACTAGAGAAATGTTCTTCAAACACTTTTGAAAGAATAAGAGTTCCCTCCTAAAGCCAACACCTTTTAATTGACAAAATACACAGAGCAAAGCTGTAGTTTGCAATAGTATATTACACCTACTGTAATTCATGCTACTATTCTGGTTTGCCAAACTCAATCTTTTCAGCTATTTTGAGCTTGATTTTTTGTCTACTTAATTATGGAAAAAGAAACACATTTCTTGGTAAAGTCACTTTAATTTTCTAATGAATACATGAAAGAGGCATTCTGCTACAATTCTCAGTAGTCAGACTATCTGTAAGTAATGATAGATTGTTATTTGCAATATTAGTTAAATAGAAATATTACTTAAATAGAAAACCAAGAAAATATATATACGTGGGTAGTCCTAGAGGCAAATCTTTTTAGGAAAAATTATATAAGTGTGTGTTTATATATTTAATTTTTAATTAAATATTAAGTATAAAAATGGTTTAATTGTAATACATGTGGTACTGTCAAGAAGTGATTGAGGAGGAAATACACACGGAGATTTATCTCAAGGAAATGGATCACACAGTTGTAGAGGTTGTAGAGGTTGGCAACTCCCAAGTCTGTGGGTCAACTGTCAGGCTGGAATCTTCTCCTGACTCACGTAGCTGCAAGGACTGATGAACCCAGGATCGTTAGGTCAGACGGCAGGCTGCTGGCTCATGGGCTGCAGAGGTTGATCACATCAGATCACATCATGGAGGTAATTACATTATATCACAAAATGGAGGATTACATAACTGCCAAATTATATCATTACATAACTGCCAAACCACTGAGGATCATGGCCCAACCAAATTGACACACAACCTCATCCATCACAGACCCCACGCAGGAAGAAACACTTCCTGCAGTGGACTTGAGAAGAATATCCTTGGTCTACGCAGTGAGGCTCTGCCTACTCAGGTTAGAGAGACTGAGATCTGAAGCAGCCATTTCCAGGGCCAACTCTGGTGTCCCCAAAGAGGGGCCCGAAGCAAGGGGTGGAAGTCCAGGCAAGCCAATCATACTGTAGGAGGATTAAATGGGGAACAGAGAAAAGGATCCCTGCTGGCAGAGGGGGAATGATTTCCCATGTTCCTTAGGGAGGAGAACATGGAGATCTATCCCAGAACAATTGTGTACCCTTTACAGTCGAATACGCCTAAGATTCTGTGTAGTAGTTCATGTATCCTAACTCTTTACCTAATCAGGATTATGGGTTCAGAAGTCTGAAAAAATCCTCCTCCCGTCTTTTAAAATATTGAGTTAACAGAAAATCTCCCAGGAATAACTCTTATAGTTAAGATTCTGTTGCTAGATCAGTTGGGAGGACACTACCTAACGAGGTCATTTTCTAATATTTCTAGTGACATGACATAGTAGAAAAGAAATAACCTCATTTTTTGTTTTTGTTTTGTTTTGTAAATAAAAGTAAAGGCATATGAAATGAAGTATGAATCAATATGATATACATAACAAAGTTAGGTAAATGTTCTCAGGGCCTCATAACGTCTTTGAATGATTTTGCTTAAATAGAAAAATGAGAAACTATGTATACATGCATGGACCTAAAGGCAAATATTTTTAGGAAAAATATAATATTTTAAAATAGTGTTGTTCTAGACAAAAATGGCCCTAATAAAAACGCTTATATGTCGTTAGCACTTTTCTCTACTCCTGGACCTCCAAAGTTTCTGACTTTAAAATCCAGCCCTCAATTAGTATCAGCTACCCTCTCCCCACGTACAAAAAAAAAAAAAAAAACCTAACAATGGCACAAGATTTTGTTCTTTCTAGTGATAATTAGATTTAAGTAAGAAAATATTGAAGAATATAATGTTTTTAGTACCTAAAATGATGGTGTAATTCTATGCCTGGTGGTGACTTTTTAGTTCTATGCTTATGCTGGTCTTCCAAAAATACAGAAATCTAGAGTTGAGATTTTCTCTAGAGAAGGGAGAGAAGAGTTTTCAAGAAGTATAGACAGCATTTAGAATGACACGAAAGTGTGGCTGGGCTCCTGCTAATTACGGAATGCTGAATAGTGACTAAGCCGGGTGGGATCATGGCATGAATGGAGGGAGAAGAAGCTGGAGTATAAAGTCAGCTTCAAAGTGTTCAGAGCCTAAAATGCCATGCTAATGTAAAAAGTGAGGAGCCAATGAACATTGTTTGAAAAGGAAAGGAAAAAGGAGAAGAAAAAATAATAATAGTGTAGCTACTGATTGTCAGAACAATGCCAGGAGGTGATGTACACATATCGTTTCAGAAAATCTTCAGAAGAATTCCATGAGCTTGGTACTGTTTTCCCCACTGTGCAGGTGAAGACTGATGCTCAGAGAAGTTTAGTTTAGCAATCATGGCATAGTCCCTTATCTCAAGATGCCTGTAATCTCAGGTTAGGTGACTTGTTCAAGGTGTATACCTAGGAAATGGTTAAGGTCAACTGTCTGTGAGGGAAATACTATTATAATTGTCATTTTACAGAGGAGTAGTAAATGGAGATTCAGAGAGTTTAGGTAATGTGCCTAAGGTTACACAGCTAGGAAATGGCAGAACAAGGGTTCAAATCCAACAGTATGGCCCCAGGTAGTCTATTCTGTAACTGTGGTACACTCTGCCTTGTGATCCAGGGTTTCTTCCTACTTTTCCTTCCTTGATGAACAAAAAGGAATTGACTAGGTAATTCTATTTTCTCTCTCAAATATTTGGTCGCATTGTCTGCCCCAAGCAGTGGCTCTCATTCCATTATTTTCTTTTTCTAAAAATAGCTAAAATGACCTGAATAGCAAACGCCTAGGCATGTTTTGTGTTCTAGCCTTCCAAAAACCATTCCTACAGATTGGTGTTATCTTTTAGCAATTGCCATGAGTTGAAGGACTCTACATTTACTAAAGAGCTTACTGTGCAGATGATTTTTTTTTTTTAGTTTTATTCATTTATTCAGTGGACATCAATTTAGCACCTACTATATTCTAGGGAATAGAGCAGTGAGCAAGAAGGACATGGTTTCCCCTCCCTCTCCCACTGATGGAGAGATGTTCTCAGATGGTGAATGCTGGAGTAGAGGAGTTCAGAAATGAATCTGTCTATAAATGAGATAATGCTGCATTGCTCAACTTCTCAGCCTTCCTCTGAATCTCCTTCAACTGCCCTTTTCTTTTTTTTTTGGTGCTACTTTTTCTTGTCTCCCCATTAGAGGATTTTGTGATTGTATCACACCAATGTCTTTGCACTTATCTTTTTTTTTTTTATTGTACTTCAGGTGAAGGCTTACAGAACAAATAGTTTCTCATGAAACAGTACTACACATGTTGTTTTATGAAATTGGTTAACAACCCCACAACATATTAACCCTCTAAATTCTCAAACTTTTTTTTTTTTGGTGAAAATACACACAGCCAAAGATACACCATTTCAAAAATTTCTACATACACAGTTTAGTGACATTGACTATGCTCTTCCAATTGTGCTGTTATTCTCACTTAAGATGAAGGCTTGCAGAACAAAATAGTTTCTCATTTAACAGTTACTACAAATGTTGCCTTATGACAATGGTTAACAATCTCACAACACATCAACAATACCCTTACTCAACCTTGTGTTCCCTATCACCAGCTTCCTTGTCCCTTCTGCCTTCTGGCCCTTGTCACTGGACTCCTGTACCTCGTTAGTCTCATTTGGTTTTACCGGGCTGTCCACTCCCAGGCTGAACAGTGAA